>NC_054713.1:30326580-30513760 GCF_016097555.1 Gigantopelta aegis | reverse complement strand
GCATAAACTATTTTTCGGTTTCAACATCAGCTAAAACATCTGTACACTTTCCTGAGCATTACAGCACTTACACCAGAATGTTTCTATAGCCAGAATCTGCTGCCACAATTTCAGTTTCTTCCAAGAGAAGCAAAGGCTGTTCACTTGAAACACATTAAGGATAACTTGCTTAAAACGGGATTTGGAAAACAATGGAATGCAGATGAAACAGAACTAATAGATGCACTGCAAAGGCTGCCTTTCATAGAGACTAAAGATGGCACTCTTTGCAAAGCAAGTGAATTTTTCAGCATCAAGGAGGATGTGTTTCGGGTAATGTGTCCACCGACAGTGTTTCCTCCATCGCCTTATAATAGCCTGGAATGGCATCATTTTTTGGTACTGGCAGGCATGATCGACAAAGTTTCTGTTAATAATTTTGTCAGATTTGCTAATGAAGTTCACATCCTAGGTAAACAAATTATAACAGAAAATGTTGCAAGCATGTCCAACACACTTGTTAAACATTTATTTGGCAGACCAAATCTCTTGCAAGAAAACCTTCTTTCACAAATTAAACATATCAAATTTGTTTTGCCATTTTGTATTAAAAAACAACATAAGCATGGAAAGACACTGGATTGTATTCACGAACAGTATGAAAGTGGATCACAGTTAATTGCCTTCAACGGATCAGTGTCTTTTAGGAGCTGCTATTTAGTTTGGTCAAGTTGCACTTTATTTCCAGAATTGCCACATCTTGACAAGAAACTATTCTTTCAGCTTGGATGCCAAAATATTCCACAGAAGGATGATGTTATTATCCATTTGAAAAACATTTCATGCTCTTTAAAAGGAAAACCTGCGCCTGCTGAGTTCAAAACCTGTTTGGAAGAAATAATGACCAGTTGTTACAAGTATTTACAAGAGAATGGTGTTACAGAACATGACAAACAGTACCTGGAGGCATATCCAGTCATTTATCTCAATGATAGTAGGTGTATGGTTAGAGCATGTGATATTGTTATTAACCTTGCAAAAGAAGATGCTATTCCTGGATATATTTATCAATCACCTGTGTACTTCGGACAGTTTTTTGATGTTTTTGAGGAACTTGGTGCCAGCACGATTGTATCCGCTAACCATTATGCAAAGGTATTGCTAGAAAAACATTTGGACATTGGTGAGCATAAACTGGATCCCAATGAGTGGAAAGTGGTACAAAAGGCAGTAGCTATGCTTTTCACATGTTTGTCAGATAACCGTTATTCAAAGGAACTTTCTGTTTCAAATTTGTATCTGCCAAGTTCAAAGGAAACACTTGTGTGTTCAAAAGACTTGGTATTATCAAACTATGCGGAACTACAAGAGCGTATTTCGTCTCTAAACTTAACCTACTTCATAGGATTTAAAGCACTTAAGATTCCTGCATTTGATCCTGTGAGGTTTGTTTGTTACCTTCCGGAAGAACACAGGCCAAGTATTCTTACATCATTGGTTCAAGAACATGTAACAGCTGAATGCCAGGAACAGGCTTACCATGATACACATTCTAATATGTACCTGCACTGTATGTCATCAACTCCTTTTATCTCTGGTGTTGTTCGACTTGTTAATCATCAAAGCTATCACAATTATAGTACACTAATAACTGAACAGGAAGCAAGTTCGATAGCAAAAATATTTCAAAATATCCAGATTCGTGAGGTATATGATTTAAGGACAAATTTAGTATATTCTGAATTACCTGTTGCTGGGAGTGAACGAAAAGTAAACTGCTTCTCAGAGTTCTCACCTGCAAAAGATGGAAATATCTTGTATTTAGATACAGATGCATGTGGAAATAACTTTGACATGTGTTACCAAATATCAGATGAAATTGACAAAATTATGAAAGGACAGATTGGAAAGAAAATAAACTGTATATCACAAATGCTTCAAATGGATGGAAATGACATTAGTTTATATTTGGATAAGCAAAAAATCTTGGGCTCCGATTTTCACATTTGTGAATCAGATAAAGGTATTTTCCCGCCACCTGGAACTCTGATTCCAGAAGACTTTCACTGGATGCTTAATAACAACTTTGAAAGTTTGAATGTAGATGAATATGTTGGCCTTGAAGTGTACGATCCAATGGTCAATGAAATCTTGAACAGTACATCCAGCATGGAATCATCTGATGCTGTCTACATTTATGCAATTGTTAGAAAGATCACTGAACAAAATGACTCTCCCATGATGAGTAAGTATTGTGTTGAAGTTGGGAAAGGCAGAGTGGAGGAACTGAATGCTACAAAACTGTACAAATTTTGCAGACATAAAACCAGTTCAAGGAGAGAACTAGTTTTGTCAAGTGCACCAACAGGTTCACCACCAAGTTCACCAGATTTGAATGATGTGCTGAAAGAAATTCGACAGACATTGAAGGATGCTTGGTTACGTTTTGATGAGCATGACCGACAGAGGGTGGTAAAACGTTTGTACCTAAAATGGCACCCTGACAAGAATGACCAAGACAGAGAACAGCTGTGTACCCGCGTGTGTCAGTATATCCAGTTTTATGTTACAAAACTAAACCGCGGTGAAAACATAGATGATACTGAAGAGAAACATTCATGGTCACCACCACCACCATTCGAATCATCATATTTTTTCACCAACATGGACAGAAGGTCTCGATCGCAGAGAAATTGTTACGATAGTCACCAACACAGGCTGAACACCACTCTTACTCATCATCTGATACTTTCGGCTTTCATTCATCTACAAGAGAGAATGCGTATCCACATCATGGAGAAGCCAGACGCTGGTTACGACAGGCAACTGTGGATCTTGATGCAGCCAAGAAAGGACTTTCAAACCCATCATATGATGCTTTTAACTGGATATGCTTCAAGTCACATCAGGTTGGTCTTATAGCTTGAAGTGGCTTTGATTATTATGGAGTAATCAATAGTCACGCACACATCAAAAGTCGTACACGTCACAATGTTTCTAAAGGTTGTGAGCACGCGTAAACCAGTGATGTCACGTTTACCAACAAATGAAAAGATAAGACTTCCTATTCTGTTATCAGATTATGCCTAACATGAAAATCATTTCGATAAGTGATTTACACCATTTCTTTTTTCATTAATAAAAAGTCTGTTTTCTCTAATACCAAATACAATGATCCCGAGATGGAAATTGACGAATATGTAAATAGACTGGAGTGCATGACTATTCGTTACATTTTACATAGTACACCAAAAGTGGGTTCTATTTAAAAACTTACTATGGCAAATGAATTCCTCAGTAGATATTAATAACAAATAGTGTGCTATATACAGCAACTAGTTAATTAAATAATATTTATTTTATTGCTTTTCGGTTACACATTTACTTTAGTGTTTGTCCTTATGTGTGCAACTATTAAATACTCCAGAATATATTTATTATATGTGTATGCTTTCATACACATTTGTAGCTTCATTAAGATGTTTGTTCAAATGTATGCTTTCTTTACTGAAATACTATTTTGGAATCTTATAATCTTCCATTTATTTTCCAGTATAATAACAATATTTTCTTTCTGAAGAAAGTAGAAATGTATCCATCAGAAAGTAGGAATGTATCCTATGCAACTGTTTTAACCCTTTACTGAATTGCCCAAGTTTAGATTCCTGAAGAGGCATGGCATCATTTTGACACACATAGCACATATAACATGTGACATGATTTTTCACACAAATAGAAAATATCTGGTTTAGATATAGGATATTGGTTATATTTCCTGATGGTGAAATAGTGAATTCTACAAGGCAAAACAATTGTAAGTAAGATATAAACGTAGATTTTTGTTTCACAAGATAAGTAAAAAAATCACACAAGCCAAAATTCTGTAACTTTTCTTTGAAGACTGTCTTCAAATTGTTCTCAAATTTGTTTCAATGATCCTCTGGGGCACGCTCTACACACAAATATTAATATTTCTAAAATTTAAATTGTAAAGTCAAAAATCTATCTTTTCCTAGAGTGTTGATCCAATATTTCTGAAAGTTGGTACTGTGATTTTTGGAAATTTTAATTTGTGAAATTTTAGTGAATTAAAACATTTTTGTGGGAAGTTTTATGGGATAGTTCTGAAACTTGGTATTATGATTCGCTGGGTCAGTCTTCACAGACTAATAGAGAAATATTTTTGAAATTTTAAATATGTCAAATTTTATTAAATTAAAACATTTTAAACAGACATTTAACATTGACCATTTGAAAGTCTATCTTCTCCTGGAGTTTTATGGGATAGTTCTAAAACTAGTTCTGGTACTATGATTCTTTGGGACATTCTTCACAGAGAATAGAGACATATTATGGACATTTTAAATTGTTTATGAACTTTTAAAATTTAAATAAAAATTTAATATTGAAAATTTTCAAAGTCTATCTACTCCTGGAGTTTTAAATTTAAAATCTTTTGAAGGAATTTAACATTGAAAATATAAAAATATATCGTGACTTGCAGCTTTGATCGGACAGTTTTAGATACCATTTGTCTTACAACTCATTTAAAAACATATCCAACATGCTTTCGCTCGTTACGTACGTTTTAAAACAACTCATAAGATAAATGGTATCTAACTCAGGTATCTACCACTGACATGCATGTAGATAATAATACATGAGTGCCTGTTGGAGACTATTTATCTCACAATGAGTGGTTGCTAAATGTACCTAATGATCAAAAGTGAGTTAGATACTTTTGGAAACCACGAGTTGTAAGATAAATCATCTCCAACGGGCATGAGAGTACTATTTTATTTATTACACACCCCTTAAAGGGTAATTTTTAATGTAGTTTAATGGGAAAACACTGAAGAAAAAGCCACATTAGGTTGGAAGTGTACAAGTTAATGATGTCATAGGCAGAAATAATATACTAAAATGACGGCATCTTTTTTTAGTTACTTGGGTCATGACCTCGGAACAGCCAATCACAAGCCTTAAATGGGATATCCATCATATGTTGGAGTGCGAGTGCTAATAATTTTTACATGCTCATATACCACTAGAGTTTCGAGCATGTCCGTCCCGGGGCCTGTCTCTGGATAGCCAGGGGCTTGTCCCGGGACAGAAAAAAAAATTAAGCAGACAATTTTGAAATTATATCCAAAAATTAAATAATGGGCCTTTAAAATTTTGATGCGCATCTCTAATTAATATAATTGATAAAGAAAATTCTACTCATTAAATTTGGTCGCTAAATGAGATAGGGTGGTCAAAAAGAAATTAGATAAGATCGGTGGCCTGACTCGGGATGGAGTGGGGAGGGGTATTGTTGAAAATGGGCAGAATTTTGAAAATAGCAATTAGTAAAAAAAGTTAATAGAATTTAAAAAAAAAAGAAAAAAGTTACAAGCCAAAAATAAAAAAGAATTGACTGCTCGGTCGAATATTTATATAATTTGGAGCATTTTAGAAGGACAGTCCAAAAATAAATAAGAAAAAGAAGAGAGGATCGGACTATTTAATAATATTTTTAAAAAAAAGAAGAAAAAATTTCGACATAAACTTTTGAACGAAGGTCTAAAAGTTTAAAGTCCGATCTATATGTCCACGTGAGTGGCCTCGTTAAGGCCGTTAGGGTGCACAGCTTGTAGGGACGAGATGGGTTACATCCCGTCAAGAAAACCCCTAGATTGACAGTCAATAGACGTTGAAGGTGTAGTGCTATGCTGAAATACAGATCTTGAGAAGCCAGATCCGTCTGAACGAAAGAGAGAATCAGACTAGGGTATAGTCCAGTCGTCATGGGTTGGTATAATGGTGCGGACGGGCCCGACTCCGGAGGATACGAGATGGTATCACAATAAAACAAAGTAAAGTCTAGAAAAGAGTAGTAGGGGCCGACACCGCTTCCTATTTCTTCTTAGAGTGGGGCGGTCAATCTTCCAGTGCTGTTAGGACAGGCTCGGACATGTAGAGACTAAACGCGAACAACCGTGGTGTTCTGCATAATGGCCGTCATACGAGTCACAAAAAAAAAAGTCAACATAGTCAGACGGAGAAATGACGTGGAGGCGAGGAATCTCGCTAAAAAAGAATCCAACCTGGTGGTGCAGACTGTAGAAACGAGAAGCGTTCCAGCGTTCAATCAGTTTCAATGGCCACATACATCCCAGTAGAAAACTTCACTTCGCTGATAAAAACAACCAAGTCGAGCTGCGAAAGCACGTGCAGTGTGCACAAGCGAAACAAACATGTCTTACCGCGAGGAGCTCCAGACTGGGAATCCATATGTTGGAGATGAAATTTTATCTACAAGGATCATCTCTTACATGGGGGTGGGGTTGGGATTTAGTTCAGTTGGTTGAGTGCTCGTTGGAGGTGCTTTTGTCACAGGATCGAACCACCTCGGTGGATCCATTCAACTGATTGGGTTTTTTGTCGTTCCAACCAGTGCACCACAACTGGCCCAAGGCCGTGTTATGTGCTTTTCTGTCTGTGGGAAAGTGCATATATACTAAAAGGCAAAAGTTATTGTGACACAAAAGACAAAGATAATTGATGATACGTTTTTACTGCCGTGTATGAAACGTTATAACATGGAAAGAGAAATGTCCGAAGGTATGGAAACGAGCAACTGTCCATGAAAAGGGCGCACCTGCCATATGTAAATGAGCTACATCACTAGAGCGGGTCTAGAGAGATGTTCACACAGTCAGTAGCGAGTATGTCCACCTTGATCATTAGGATAAGTGTACCGGGTTTCCTCTTATGACTACGAGTCAGATTTACCAAATGTTTGACATCCAATAGCCGATGATTGATTAATCAATGTGTTCTAGTAGTGTCGTTAAACAAAACAAACTCTTACATGGGTGTGTAAGAACAAATTTAAAATTAAATAGCAGAGCTCTATAAGCTGATAGGCAATGTTCTACAGCTATTGGCGAAAATTAAACGGTTCCACCGACAGCATAAATGTTTAAATTCACTTTAAAGTTGCAGACCCTAGATAGACTCGAAGTTTGGTTAATCTACAACATACAGCTGTAATTTAATATCTTGATAAATGTACAATGCAGTGAAACAAAAGTCTATGAAGCTAAAATGGGGGAAATGCCCTGTAAAAGGTGACTAGAGCTTGTCCCTGTAGCTGTTATGGTACTTCTTAGAGGTACACGTATTATGATGTCCAGGGACTCCTGGGGGCATTCAAAATGTTTTATATAGTAGGCGTTAAATCTACTAAATAGTAAACACTATGCATCACTGACCAAAATGATGGCTGATGCTGTTCCATATTTTGAATTTGTGCATACCTTTCAGTGATGTAGCAAGGTGCCAAAATGTGGAGTGGAGGGCACACTTTTATATTTACACACTTTTACACTTATAAATCAAACATAAATAAAAATATCTGAAAAGTGTGTGTGTGTTTGGGGGGGGGGGGGGGGGGCACATGCCCCCCCCCTGCCCTTCCGCTTCCTATGCCAGTGCCTTTTAAGCTCTTTGGTGAAATTTCGCTAATTTATTGTTTCATCATTTTAGATCAATTCATCTTATGCAAAAATTGACAGCTGTGGTGACAGTACTCATGATTGACAAGTACCACTGTTGAGGCAGGATCGATATGTTCACTTTTTGCAAACACCTGATATCACAACTGTTTTGACAGTGATTCATGAGTGCATGTCATCACAGCTACATTTATTCCAATTACCTCTGTACTGTGTTAGTTTTGGTATAGTAAACTAAACTGAGTGGCAGTCCTCTTTATGGCTGTCAAAATGGACGTATTATCCAGTAAAGGATTATAATGTGTAATGTTTCATAGGCAGCAGAAAAAGCCCTGAAGGCCTTGCTGTATAATCACGATGCCCAGCTGGCAGATGAGATCAGAAGTCACGATCTCCGGTCTGTGATGCAGAACCTGCAAGTTTCATTCATCCATGACTTGTCCGATCCTGTGGGTCAACTGGAGAATCTTGTCTGTGACTATAACCGGATGCGGTATCCAGATCGTCTGTCCTTTCCACAGATTCCCTCTGATGTCTACAGCAGAGACACTGCTTGTAATGCATGTCACCTCGCAGGCGATATCGTCCAGTATGCAGAGAGACAGATCTGCTAGATGATTAGATGACTTCAAACAGTAAATTATAGGTACATTGACTTTTCAGAATGGTACTTCTTGTTGAAACATGTAGTTTCTTGCTTAGAATATGTGCCTGGCTGTCCTAATTATGAACTAACATTCCTTACACACCTATTAAGTCATTGAAACTTCTTTTTTGTTTTGTTTTTATCACACTGCCCCCTGTCCTTTCTCTCCTTTGACTTCCATCTCATTTCTTCCCGATCTGGCAGCTCCTCCTATCTTTCAACTTCTTTCGCTGTCCTCCTGCACAACCCAGTCCTTGTCTTTCCAACCGCGACAGGTACTTGTCTTGTGTGACTATCCGTGCCACACACCTGCCATGTCCCATCAGCTTTTAGCTGTGGGCTTAGTCTGACCACTTCGGGGAGTGTTCAGTAGATACCTCTGGCATTGTCAAGAGGCACTTGTAACCACCTAGTCATTGAAACCTGCTCTGGTTTGCAGCTGGTATCGGATGTGAACCCAGTACCTACCAGCCTTAGTCAGATGACTTAACCACTAACTAAGGAAGCCGGTATTCATTTCTTTAAGGGGTGGGACGTAGCCCAGTGGTAAACATCTGCGTGATGTGCAGTCCATCTAAGATCGATCCTCATCTTTGGGTCCACTGGAATATTTCTTGTTCCAGCCAATGCACCACGACTGGTATATCAAAGACTGTGGTATGTGCTATCCTGTCTGTGAGGTGGTGCATATAAAATATCCCTTGCTGCCAATGGAAACATTTAGACAGTTTCCTCTCTAAGGCTTTACTGCTATGTCAAAATGACCAAATGTTTGACATCCAATAGCAGATGGTTAACAAATCACTGTGCTCTTAATAAACTTTTCATCTCTGTCTGTCTATCTATCTTATATATCTGTATCTACCCCTCTGTATCTACCCCTATCTATATACTGGTATATCTATATACATATATATAGCCAACACAGGGCTAGCTCTGGGTGATCAGAAACATTTACCAAATTATCTAAAACAAGTCAAAACCTATGGTTATTTTCTAACAAAATATCAATCATTACACACATTTTTTCACCAAATTAAAATAAAATTTGCCAAATGTTCGCCAAAGCTATCCCTGGATCATTTTAGTTTTAAAGTAAAGGTTTCGAATGGAAATGTCATTTTAATTATAAAGGAAATACAGCAATGGCGTTGCCAACATGAGGCAGACGAGGTGTTTGCCCAGATTTATTTTATTTTTTCCATGGCACTGATATTTATTTTACAAGACTGGGTTTGGCTCGGTGTTTTTTTCTCTCTGGCTACTCCCCAGTACAATATATTTTTTTTAAATGTGTACTCATGTTTTTGAGAAATATATGCATACTATTTTTATTTTCAGCAGTGAATGAACAGTGGCGAGCTGTGACATCACATGCTCAATGTTGGATAAATCCTTGTCTACCAGTCCGTGTAGAGCTACCAATGTTGTGTTTTCTTTAATTTGAAATGTTATTGTAGGTCAATAGACAAACATGTAAATATGTTTCGTAGCAAATTATTGTTCATTTTAAAATGTTTTTCCACACATGTAATGTAGTTTAGATTGTTGGTGTTCTACAAATACTGATGCGTCATGCAGGCTAGGGTATGGTATTTGATATAATTTTGTTGTACATATATTTTCATCGTGATAGTTGACCATCAGTTATGAGATACAGGCATGTATCAGTACTATGGTTATTTTTCCAATACCGAAGTGCTGATACTGACATCATATGTGTGACAAAAACAATGAAATAGTGTGGTAAATGTCATTTAGTACCTATTTGAATTGATACACTTAGTTTAGTATTATGTATATTGTCATGTTGTACATACAAACACAATATGTAAGCTTGATTTATTAAAGATATATAAAATTATGATGTATAGGTAAACCTGAATCTTAAGACTCCGGTACTCATAACTACATGTACCCTCTTTAATGAATGTTTTTGCTTTGTTAAATAATTTATCAGTTGTTGAATTGATTACCATGCATGTTTTGAAATTTGAAATTTAATGTTATTTCTGTATTTTTATGCATTTTGTCATGTTTCAATGGATTTGTTTTACTTTTAAAATTTTAATATATATGTTTTGGGATGTATGACACTGAGGAGTACTGCATTTTGGGGGCTACATGTTGATAGGACTATGATAACTTGATTTTGACCTCAAATTTAAGATTTTACTTGTGACACGTTGAGGACCTCTAGCTAATATAGGGATGTAGATGTACATGTGTATAAAAAATGACTTGAATATATAGTAATATGATTTTACTTGACTTGAATAGCTAATATAGTAATGTATGATTTTACTTGAATGTAATATGACACTTGTGACACGTTGAGGACCTCTAGCTAATATAGGGATGTAGATGTACATGTGTATAAAAGATGACTTGAATATATAGTAATATGATTTTACTTGTGACACGTTGAGGACCTCTAGCTAATATAGGGATGTAGATGTACATGTGTATAAAAAATGACTTGAATATATAGTAATGTGATTTTACTTGTGACACGTTGAGGACCTCTAGCTAATATAGGGATGTAGATGTACATGTGTATAAAAGATGACTTGAATATATAGTAATGTGATTTTACTTGTGACACGTTGAGGACCTCTAGCTAATATAGGGATGTAGATGTACATGTGTATAAAAGATGACTTGAATATATAGTAATATGATTTTACTTGTGACACGTTGAGGACCTCTAGCTAATATAGGGATGTAGATGTACATGTATATAAAAAATGACTTGAATATATAGTAATATGATTTTACTTGTGACACGTTGAGGACCTCTAGCTAATATAGGGATGTAGATGTACATGTGTATAAAAGATGACTTGAATATATAGTAATATGATTTTACTTGTGACACGTTGAGGACCTCTAGCTAATATAGGGATGTAGATGTACATGTGTATAAAAAATGACTTGAATTTGCTTAAACTGGTTCTCACAAAGTTTGAGGATCATAGAGCTGTGCTTGTATATAAGAATTATGATTTTATATTACAGCTGTATTTTACATGAAGTTGTGGACACAATTAGATATGTACATTTATAAAGCTTGAATATTTATAACTTGATAAACGAATTCTAATTGCATAATTAAAATTGACCTTTTTTGAATATCATTTCATATTTCTGTATGCCATTTCAGATTTTTTTTTTTACTTGAACCTGTGTTTGTAAAATATCATGTTTAAATTGTAATGGTTTTTCAAAATTGAATCTATGTATGTCATGGAATTTACATGTGATACCAAGTTTAAGGCTTACATGTTGATAGGAAGATACTAATTTAAATTTGTCAAATATGTGCACATGACACCAAATCTTTAGCACATGGACCGAGATTATGTAGGTACAGTTATGTACATGTATTTATCATCCATTAAAGGCATGTGTAGGAGATATCACTGACGCTATATTTTGCGATATCTCCGTCGATATTCTCCTAGGAGATATCGCTTCTTTTTGTTATGTCACTGTGTATGTTTCAGCGATAAACCTATAATTAGTGACATCACACCACTGTTGTTCTGCTAGTTAACGAGTCTATCTCTGCCAGATATAGTGACATTCATCCCACATTACAATTGTCGCAAATGAAAACAATGATAATGGATGATAAAAAGAATACCTCCCTCGTGTCTTGTAATATCATAGTTTATCAAGCACGAGTTGATAAAAGTATATATTCATACTTTTATCAACTCGTGCTGATAAATTATATCACAACAGACTTAGGGAGTATCCTCTATATAGAAATGTGTTTTTATATATATGATGCTGAGTTAAAATGATGTTTAGACAATACAGAGATGTAAATGTATATAGCAATGTTTTAATTTGTCTTAAATATGCAATACCAACTTTGAGGACAACTGTTTATACTTAGAGTATTTTTACATGCCCCTATACCACTAAGGTTTCAGGGATAACTGTATAAAGAAAGCTTGAATATGTCTTCAGTTTACTAAGTAATTTATCAGTTGTTAAACTAATTCTCACTGCATAATTTAAATTTACCATATTTTGCTATTACTGATGTTTTATGTTCTTGTCATTGTAAAAAGCAGGTTTTAGTGGACTTGTTATTTTTTCAATTTGAATGATGTCTTGAAATATGTCATACTGAATTCATGAAGATTTTGTGACATGTATATAGGAAACTAACTGAACTTGTTGTCCAATATACAACACTGTTAGAGTATATTGATATATACCGGTAAAGATGTGTATAGAAATATGAATGTATGTGGTTTAAAGAAGCTCTGAATTATAAGAAACAAATGTAGAAGGAAAAACAATTTGAATTCATCTTATAATACACGAGGAGGAAAGATGTTTTCATGTTAGGTAAACAGTTGTGGAACTGAGATTGTAATAAATGTAACATTTGATGTTTTCAGTGGATTTGTGTTATTTTAAAAATGTGTTTTAAAAATGTGAAAATGAAACTGTTGAGAATATTCATGCATTTTATATGTGATTTATGTGTGACATTGAAACTGTTGAGAATATACATGCATTTTATGTGTGACAACGAAACTGTTGAGAATATACATGCATTTTATGTGGGACAATGAAACTGTTGAGAATATACATGCATTTTATGTGTGACAATGAAACTGTTGAGAATATACATGCATTTTATGTGTGACATTGAAACTGTTGAGAATATACATGTATTTTGTATGTGGCATTGAAACTGTTGAGAAGATACATGTATTTTGTATGTGACATTGAATTTAGAGCACCTCTAGGTTTTATAGATATGGTATGTACATGAAAATATTTTTTAATTTGCTCTTGAAATGTGGGACATTGAGGTCGAGGACACTATATGAAGATGTGCATGTAATTTGTTTTCTTTGAAGTTGTTTTAAAATAGTTATCACTGAGTTTTGGAACCTCTAGATAATAGATTATACATAGAGATGTACATACATATATACCAATGCGTATAGAAATATGATTGATTGTTTTGAAATAGTTGACAATATTTTGGATAGGCAATGTGTGTGTAGATAAGATACGTATGCATATAAAGAAGTCTTGAAGATGTATTCTCTTTACAGGAAATACGTTTGTGACACCTTGCAAGCAGCCAGAAGTCTTGAAAATGTATTATATTTACAAGAAATACGTTTGTGACACCTTGCAAACAGCCAGAAGTCTTGAAAATGTATTATATTTACAAGAAATACGTTTGTGACACCTTGCAAGCAGCCAAAGTGCTTTGATACCAATTGAAGCACATTCAATATGGTTACGCCCAGTTTGTGGACACACCCAATTCGGGTATGAACGGATTCAATTCATTTCAAACCCAATCCATTTACCATATCAAGGGTTCACGGGAATTAATGTCTGGTGTCACATTTTTAGGTGGGTGATATTTTTAAATTTTAACGTTTACAACTCTGCAATTTTTGGTATATTTATGCCTAAGAAAGCATAATTTACCAACTACTTTTAATGGCCTATGGTAATTAAAGGTTTTTAATTTAGTGTGTCATTGTGACCGTGACATACACAACTGTTATAATACTGACTATCTATTTGGACATCGAAAGTTATTCCCGTGGATCCTTCATATGTATTTGAAAGGTTGCATTTACTTCCAATTCTCCATTTAATTGTCATTCGTAGATTCTCAATGGTCACTGACAATAATGAGTTTGATTTGATTTCAGTTAAATGTAGTTATAATTAGAATCACATTGTCGTGTTATCGTGTGAATTTGTAATGCTGGAGAGTCATGTGGTCAGCCATCATATGAAGACAACAAAACACCCCTGCTACACACACTCACAGTCCTTTTATTAACCAATTGTCACTTGTTACATCTTGGAATCCACTCCAAGCTTAAAACTCATTAATACATTGATGCACGTAAGGAAACTCGAGTTTGGTGTATTAAGAGCATTATTAGTTGTTAAATTGATTCATTGGTATACTTTAAATTTTCCTGTTGATTCTATTGTAGCATTTACTTTCTTTTAATTGTATTTTTGTTTTAGTGAATTTTGTTTCATTTGAATATATTTCTCGAAATTTTTATTATGATACTGGATTAATTAATTGTTACAAATTACAGAATCATTAAAGCCGAGAGATGTATATACATACAATCTGAATTTGTCTACAAATCTATGACACTAGTGTTTAGACTCCAATATGGATATAAATGTATACATGTTTATGAAAAACAGAAATTTAGTACCACTCTATAAATGGAGGTACTTGTATATTTTTAGTAACATAGTGTATATTGGAATTTATGACATTTTGCAATTTGATTATGCATATTTGCTTGAGTTTCGTGCATATTTTAACATTAATATGTACACATAGTTCACTTCCAAAAAAAAAAAAAAAAAAAAAAATTCTATAAAAGATTGCTGTAGAACTAACTTTTCAAAACAGATTTTTACATTCTATATATAATTAATAACAACGTGGAGCAAAATGTTCTATTGTACAAAATATTTTCATATTTATGGTAAGATTATTATTCATGAAATTGCTTCACTCTGTTGGCCAACTAAAAGGAAATGTGATAATATTCTGAAAGTTAAAAGTGTGTTCAAATAAAAAAACCCAAAACCCCCAACACATTTAAAACAAGCTGTAACTGAAAGTTAGTTTTATAGAAATTTAATTTGTTGTTGTCTGTAGTTGTAATTACATGTATTATTGACATGAGTAGTGTACAAACAGATGAGGTCAAATACTTAATTTGGAGATCATTCCACTGTATTATGTGTTTGTTTTGCCTATAAGTTTTATTATGGATGTTTACTGTAAGAATGTACTAATACAATTATATAGAACACAATTTAATGTTCAACTGAATAAGATTCAATATTTTTATGTTTATTATTCATGTATTTTTTGATGGAGTACAAACAGAATTGTAAAACAAAGTGTTGATAATGATATTAACCCTTACATAATGCGAGGGCGCGCAGGGCACCGCTAATGAAATAGCATTATGGGCGTGTGCATGCAGTGTTCCGCTAATTAAGTAATGTTATGGGTGTGTGCACGCAGTGCTCCGCTAATTAAGTAACGTTATGGGCGTGTGCACGCAGTGCTCCGCTTATTAAGTAACGTTATGGGTGTGTGCACGCAGTGCTCCGCTAATTAAGTAACGTCATTTATTATATACATAGCAATGAAATGTATAGATCTACAGAAATCATAAAAGTGATATGCAGTAAAAATATAGAAATCGTAGGCTATTTACTTTTTTTGGTAAAAGTTCATTATTAAATTATCTCCCTTTGTGTCCTCCCTTCGTATTTAAGTTGATTAGTTTACCAATGCATCTGATCGTATTTGAAAAAAAAAGTCATTTAAACAACTGTACCTATTAAAAAGGGATATGAAGTGCAATTACGATAAAATATGTAAAACGAATTGAATACAAAGCTAAATAATGATATAAGTGTGTCACCGAGTTATAATTTATAAGTTATAATTTTTTTACGTGTTTTTGATAGGATAAGTGAAAGATATTAACAATAACAAAAAGCGAAAGATATTGTCAAAAATTAGGAAGATGTATATAATAAATATACCATTTCATGCTGGTTTTTCAAATACGATTTTGATGTCAACGTTGACATAAAATCGTATTCGAAAAAACTTTATAAACGTGTCGGCGCGTTGTGTGCCGCTAATGAAGTAACGTCATTGATGTGTCGGCACGCAATGGGCTGCTAATTAAATAGTGACATGAACTTGTCTGCGCGCGCATAATTAAATAACGTAATTGTTGTGTCGGCGCGTTGCACATCGCTAATTAGTTAATGTCAAGGACATGTCAATGCGCAGCAAGCTGCTAAATATATAATGTCGCGGGTGTGTCGGCGCACTGCTAAATATATAATGTCACGGATGTGTCGGCGCACTGCTAAATATATAATGTCACGGGTGTGTCGGCGCACTGCTAAATATATAATGTCGCGGGTGTGTCGACGCACTGCTAAATATATAATGTCGCGGGTGTGTCGGCGCACTGCTAAATATATAATGTCACAGATGTGTCGGCGCACTGCTAAATATATAATGTTGCGGATGTGTCGACGCACTGCTAAATAATAATAATAATAATAATAAAATTCTTTATTTTCAGAGGGTAAACACATTCAGTACAAGGTGACTGGTCTCCCATGAGGCCCTCTCTAATCTATACATGATATTATACATACATACATTCAAAGAAACAACATCAACATACATGTAATATGTATAGCATGAGGAACAATAGCACGTATTATGAATATATAAATAATATTTAAATCAATTTGTTAAGAAACTTGAGTCAGTGATAACTCAATACATCATAATTATTTTAACAAACACAAAATCAACAACAAAGGTATATCTTAAAATTGATTATTATTTGAATAGTGCTTAAAATAACTGGATTTGAATGAGGCGAGGGATTGAGAATATTTTATCTTTGAAGGTAGTGTGTTCCACAGTTTAGCTCCCCTGCATGAAAAACTATGGCGATAAAATTCTGTTCTTGGTTTTAATTCATAAAGGTGATTATGTTGAGTTGACCTCAGATTTAAGGAGTGAATTTCTGAAGTTGTTTGAAACATTGTTTCTAGATATGATGGAGATAGTTTGTTGAGGACTTTGTAGACAAACTGGCAGGTTCTAAAGTCAATTCTCTCTTTGATTTTAAGCCATTTGAGAGAGCTAATTATTTCTGCAGTGGACATTTCTTTGCTTTTTTCAGTAATAAGTCTTGCAGTAAATATATCATGTTGTGGGTGTGTAGACGCGCTGCTAAATATATAATGTCGCGGGTGTGTCGACGTGCTGCTAAATATATAATGTCACGGATGTGTCAATGCGCTGCTAAATATATAATGTCCAGAATGTGTCGGCGCACTGCTAAATATATAATGTTGCGGATGTGTCGACGCACTGCTAAATATATCATGTTGTGGGTGTGTCGACGCGCTGCTAAATATATAATGTCGCGGGTGTGTCGACGTGCTGCTAAATATATAATGTCATGGATGTGTCGACACGCTGCTAAATATATATTGTCCAGAATGTGTCAGCGCACTGCTAAATATATAATGTCAGGGGTGTGTCGATGCACTGCTAAATATATAATGTCACGGGTGTGTCGACGCACTGCTAAATATATAATGTTGCGGATGTGTCGGCACACTGCTAAATATATAATGTCGCGGGTGTGTCAATGCGCTGCTAAATATATAATGTCACGGATGTGTCGGGGCACTGCTAAATATATAATGTCACGGATGTGTTGGCGCACTGCTAAATATATAATGTCACGGATGTGTCGGCGCTAATTAAATCACGTAATGGACGTGTCAGCGCGCTGCGCTCCGCTAATTAAATAATGTCATGGACATGTCGGCGCGATGCTCATCGCTATTATAATTACTATACTTACTATAGCTACTCCAGTAGTATAATATGCATATACAGTGGCGGATCCAGAACATCCATTTGGGGGGGGGGGGGGGGGGGGGGGGGGCAGTGACATGAGGTGGAATGCCAATGGAACTTTGGGGGAGGTTTGGAGGGGATCGTAAAAAAATGAAAATTAATATATAATAAAATCATAACTGTCTCAAAATTGGGGGGGGGGCGCCTCCCCCCCCCACCCCCGCTCTAGATCCGCCTCTGATATATCAGATATATATCTTGGTAGTAATCTTTATTTTTAATTTTTTCAAACTCGTATTCTATGTTATTTACTTTACTAATATTAATACATTATACAGTTTTTTGAACACTGGACAGCTTTCAGTGTAAAGTTGTTAATGAACTGTTTTGTTTGATGATTATGAATGCATATGTCAGTTTTGTTACCGAAGTATGTTTGCTTAAAATTTAATGTCTATAAATGTAGTGCCGTAACCTCGATTAATTTACATCCAATTTGAAAAGTTATCAAAATCTGAAAGTATATGATCTGAAAGATATCTTATACTTTGATTACACTGGATATACGAGCTATTATATGATAAATTATTTTATAATATTTCTTGTTGCTCAGTTTTATCCTCTTCCTTTGGGTTAAAGATTGTCTGTTATTTCTTTTACGTTCATCTGGGTATGAACAACAAAAAGATTATCCGCAAACTGTGTGAATCGGCAGAGCCGTTCTCACATAAGTTTGCTGATGATTTGTTTTGTTCATACCCAGATGAACGTAAAAGAAATAACAGACAAGACTTATAATTAAATTTGAATCATACTTGCTAATAATAACACTAAAAGTTCATACTTTATTTTGAATTATAACAATAACGCTCAATAAGACAACTTGTCCGGATAAAATGATGCCATCATATATGATGTTCCCTGACGACGTAATTTTTACATTCATCGATGAATGACAAAAACTCCCGTTGCTTCGTCTGGACCAATGGGATGACGTTATATTGTAATGAATGTAACGGAAATTTAATTGTTAATTACTAAGAATTCTAAACACCCATTTATAGGTTTACCATTTAAATGTTTCGTCTGCTGAAATTGTGAATTGGGGTCATCCATTTAGTACGTACGCACAATTTTCCGATTTTTTGCACCCCCTCACCCCCCGTACGCATGCGTACGCCAGTGCCCATACCCCTACCCCCCCCCCCCCCCCCCCCCTTGCGTACATACGCAAAAGATCGTCGTCAGCCACCGTCGATGTCATCATGGTATACTATAATTAATGAATACTGCTCATTGTACAAATGTATTAAACAACGCTTGACGACGAATAAAATGTTTCTAAATGTATTATAAACCGGAACGTCTGCTCTGTTTTAATTACAAAAAAATTCAAATCATGTTTAATGATTTAATCACAAAACTATAAAACTGGAACTAACTCGGAACTATAAACCTAAAAGTCGGAACTTAGTACCAGTAGGTACAACTTTTTGGGGCACATGAAGAACTGAAGAATTCTCCTGCTAAAGGCCGAATCGTCATCCTTCAGCAACTTCCATTCGGCCGCGGCAAGTTCCTGAACCTCGCCCGCCTTCTTGGTTGGGTTTACACATTTAATACATTTCAAAAGTTGGGAATATTTGTCATAATTATCACCACCGGAGGCCATTTTCTTGGCCATGCATGCGTGCGTCAAAGGACACAAAGGTCATGCAGTGGAATGACGCAAAGGGTTAGTATGGCGAACAAAACAGGCGCCGACGATCTAGAACGTCAGTAAATAATCAAATTAACTATATATATTTTTTTTAATTTTACCCTAATAACACACACCCCCCCCCGCCGTACGCAAGCGTACGCAAAATGGCTCTTAAATTTTCAACCCCCCCACCCCCCAAAAAATGCGTACGTACTAAAAGTATGCCCCCATTGGACTAATTACAGTTTTAAATATTAGTCTATACCTAGCTGTGTTGTTTTTTTTGTGGGTTTTTTTTTGGTGGGTTTTTAAAAATAATTCTTCTCCTGAAGATGTTGGCTTTTTACTGATAAAATGTTAAATGTTTTTAATTAACTTTAATTTTAAGGTGGTTTGCAACTTCTTTAAACTAGCTGTGTTCTACCATTGGTGTCCTAAATTACGTTAGGGTTAACAATAAAACACAAGTACACTGACAGATCGAATATAGTCAAACAAATTTATTTCAGTAACCAAAAGTGTTGCCCAATCCATTAAACAAAACATTGTCTTGTTTTTTTTTTGTTTTTTTTATAGCGCATGCATAGAAAAAACCGTTTTCGCTCATGCGCAGTTCTACTTTTCAGCTTTTTAATAACAAAATGTGACAGGTTGTAGATAATTTTCGTATGCAATTAACCGATATTTGTCTTTATAGAGCCATAGGCGTCAGAAACGGAGGGGGGGGGGGGCTCTGCCCTCCCAACTCTGATACTGCAGGGGGGGGGGGGCATAAAATACACAATGTGAACTCGCATTTAATAAGTGCCCGTTACTGTCATCTTCCGACGCCTATAGAAGCTATTCAGTTATGAGATATAATTTGTATTGGTTTAATGTTAAAAGGTTCTGTGCAGCAGAATAATATGCGAATAACCGATTGCGCTGTAAACCGATATGCAATTAAGTGAATTCGACTATAATTATAATGGCTAAGTCATGGTTTGTCAAGCTAGGTGGCACCATCTTCAGGGGAAAGTAACGACAGTGGCTGTGGAGGCAGCATTCATATTATTTTTAAGAGTGGTATACGTTATAACAGTAGTTATTGTGAATTTTGTGTTGAATTTAAATTGTATAACAAGTTTACATTGCTTGGTTATTTTATTACCACTTGCTATGGTGTTAGTCAGCCAGAGCGTTTCCACTGTCCGTCTGTTGTCAATCTGTCAACTTTTTCGTTGAAGGTTATCATCTCCTAAAGTTTGTTCTGAAACAATGAATGAATGAATGTTTAACGACACCCCAGCACGAAAAAAACCCTTTGGGGCAGTCTCTACAAGTTATTGGTCATGTATCGGACATTTTAAATGTTTTATTAAATTAAAAAAGGTGAATTTTTTTTTACTATGGAAAATGTTAAAGTATGTCTTCTCTCCTAGTTTTTTTTATTGGATTGGTCTGAAACTTTGAACAATGATCCGCTGAGGAAGTGTCCACATCGTTATAGAGAGATATGTTTTTAGAAGTTTTGAATTTTCATTGGAAAAAAAACTACTTCTAGTTTTGATCAGTTAGTTCTGAAACTTGGTACTATGATTCTTTTGAGGCAGTCTCTACCAACTAATAGTTAGATATTTGGGAAGTTTTGAATTTAATAAATAATAATAATAATTTGTTTTTGTTTAATTTAATATTGAAAATTTAAAAGTCTATGTATTATCATCTACTAGTGATAAATAGCGGAGCTCTCTGGGATTCTATACCTTATGTTTTATTTGCTTCACATAGGGGCGGGGCGTAGCCCAGTGGTATAGTACAC
The DNA here is from genome assembly GCF_016097555.1 of Gigantopelta aegis. Taxonomy (NCBI): domain Eukaryota; kingdom Metazoa; phylum Mollusca; class Gastropoda; order Neomphalida; family Peltospiridae; genus Gigantopelta; species Gigantopelta aegis. Next base: position 30,492,673 of record NC_054713.1, on the reverse strand, counting down.
GCCTGATGCGCGATCGGTCTAGTGATAAATAGCGGAGCTCTCTGGGAGTCTATACCTTATGTTTTATTTGCTTCACATAGGGGCGGGACGTAGCCCAGTGGTACAGTGCACGCCTGATGCGCGATCGGTCTAGTGATAAATAGCGGAGCTCTCTGGGATTCTATACCTTATGTTTTATTTGCTTCACAGAGGGGCGGGACCTAGCCCAGTGATACAGTGTTCGCCTGATGCGCGATCGGTCTAGTGATAAATAGCGGAGCTCTCTGGGATTCTATACCTTTTGTTTTATTTGCTTCACAGAGGGGCGGGACCTAGCCCAGTGATATAGTGTTCGCCTGATGCGCGATCGGTCTAGTGATAAATAGCGGAGCTCTCTGGGATTCTGTACCTTTTGTTTTATTTGCTTCACAGAGGGGCGGGACCTAGCCCAGTGATACAGTGTTCGCCTGATGCGCGATCGGTCTAGTGATAAATAGCGGAGCTCTCTGGGATTCTATACCTTTTGTTTTATTTGCTTCACAGAGGGGCGGGACGTAGCCCAGTGGTATAGTGCACGCCTGATGCGCGATCGGTCTAGTGATAAATAGCGGAGCTCTCTGGGAGTCAATACCTTATGTTTTATTTGCTTCACATAGGGGCGGGACGTAGCCCAGTGGTATAGTGCACGCCTGATGCGCGATCGGTCTAGTGATAAATAGCGGAGCTCTCTGGGATTCTATACCTTTTGTTTTATTTGCTTCACAGAGGGGCGGGATCTAGCCCAGTGATATAGTGTTCGCCTGATGCGCGATCGGTCTAGTGATAAATAGCGGAGCTCTCTGGGATTCTATACCTTTTGTTTTATTTGCTTCACAGAGGGGCGGGACCTAGCCCAGTGATACAGTGTTCGCCTGATGCGCGATCGGTCTAGTGATAAATAGCGGAGCTCTCTGGGATTCTATACCTTTTGTTTTATTTGCTTCACAGAGGGGCGGGACGTAGCCCAGTGGTATAGTGCACGCCTGATGCGCGATCGGTCTAGTGATAAATAGCGGAGCTCTCTGGGAGTCAATACCTTATGTTTTATTTGCTTCACATAGGGGCGGGACGTAGCCCAGTGGTATAGTGCACGCCTGATGCGCGATCGGTCTAGTGATAAATAGCGGAGCTCTCTGGGATTCTATACCTTTTGTTTTATTTGCTTCACAGAGGGGCGAGACGTAGTCCAGTGGTACAGTGCACGCCTGATGCGCGATCGGTCTAGCATCGATCCCCGTGGGTGGGCCCATTGAGCTATTTCTTTTTCCAGCCAGTGCATAACAACTGGTATATCAAAGGCCGTGGTATATGCTATCTTGTCTGTGGGATGGTGCATATAAAAAATCACCTTGTTACTAATGGAAAAATGTAGCGGGTTTCCTCTGACTGTCAAAATAACCATATGTTTGATATCCAATAGCCGATGATTAATAAAGCAATGTGATCTAGTGGTGTCGTTAAACAACATTTTAAAAATTTGTTTTGCTTTATAGAAGTGGCTAATACTGTACTCACTATTGTCAGTTACAATATCGTTTTCCTTGCAGTTTATTGATGTAAAATCATGAAGTTTATAGAAGTTCTGCGTTGATAAATAAATTAATTGAATGAATTAAAAGTTGTTTTCTTGTCTTATTTCTTTAAATTTAAACCAGGCTGTGCAAACAAAAGGAAGAAACCCGACAGCACCCGCTTTCAATAATGTTCCAGTTAAATAAGTATGTATGTATGTAAGTATGTATCTACACACACACACACACACACACACACACACACACACACACACACACACACAGAGTTAAATCCCGTTGGCTCGAACCCCGTCGGTGCTCTAGAAAGTGTTCGACCCATTGGGTAGTTCGACCGAACCATTCGGTCAACATCGGACATTTCCGTAGCATCAGTTAGAAAGTTGAATTAGATACAAATTGTGTAATACACGTAAATGCACTGAAATCAAATAAATAAATGGCAAATTCTTAATCTGTATTTACATGAATTTATTACTAAACAATTTGAATATTTCAACAATAAAAAACGCAGCACTGTCCACTTTCCAGAAATGTTGTCGTTTTCAAATTAACGCTTTATGCTGAGGCCCGTTTGTGCACCAATTGTTTGATTGGTATCACGGTTCATCTAACAGTTGCAGTGACACTAGCTGTACTTGAAAGATCATTACCGATAGTCGTTAACAAACAACATGACAAGTGTGGTGACAAAAGGATTGCATGGCTAGTGTTGCGATTCCCCGATTCATCTATGTCTGCGTCGTTAAATAAAACATTTCTTTCTTTCTTTCTATAGTTCGTTCCGCCTAAATAATTAATCCGAAGGTTATAATAACCAACTGCGCAAGCGCAGCAATTGTTAGTCCTGTTTGGCGGTTTGCCATAAGGCCAAATAAAAAAAAGAGTTGGTGATCGTCCCCGCCCGTACCTGAAAAATGCGCCCGCCCCTGAAATTATTATATTTTTTAGTTTGTTAAAAACTGTTAAAAATGCGTCGAGATAGCAGCAATTCAACTTTCGTAAGCACCGTAACGGGTTAAACCATCACCAGGTCCATCTGGCGGCCAGTGAAGGAACTACAACATCCAGGCGCATGCGCTGTTGACTGCGGTGTGAACGACTCTTCCGAGGTCGAGCCAACGGGATTCTACTGTATATATACATATATACATATATATATATATATATATATATATATATATATATATATATATATATATATATATATATATATACTCAAAGGCAAAAGTTATTGTGACATGGATTGTTTGGAGTAATAAATTTGTGAATGGATTTATGGATGTAAACCAGAGAATGTGCATGAACCAGCTCAAAGAAATGCAACCAAGCAGTTGTTGCAGCGATTGCATGCTTTGTTGCAGAAACATGGAATATTCGGGAGAAATGCTGTCCAGTGTTCACCATAAAAGACCAGACATTCAGTCGTAAATCATTGCCAATCTGTGCAGCCTTCAAAAGTCCAGAAGTCCGAAAAAACACCATTAGTGAACTGTTTGATGCAAATTCGTCATGCCACGCCTCATCAGCGAAAATGACAGATAGGGAGTCATAGGGATGCTTGAATCTGGGACCTCGCAGCGTGACGTCGCACGTTAATTCAACGTCCACAGAAACACCATATGGCACTTATGGCAACGATATCAAGAAAACAACCAGGTCAGGGACCGTCCCCGCAGCGGCCGACCACCCATGACAACCCCTCGCCAAGACACATGTATCCGAACCACGCATCTGCGAAACTGGTTCCAGCCAACATCCATCACAGCCCGTACCATCCCTTTCTCCAGCGTTTTGTGGCCTCAATGAGACGACGGTGCCAGGCCTGTATCAATGTTCAAGGTGGACGCACATATTCCTCATGTGTAAATAATACAATAAGAAAACATTGCATCTATGATGTAAGGGGCGGGACGTAGCTCAGTGGTACAGCGTTCGCCTGATGCGCGACCGATCTAGGATCGATCCCCTTTGATGGGCCCATTGGGCTGTTTCTCGTTCCAGACAGTGCTCCACAACTGGTGTAACGAAGGCCGTGGTATGTACTATCCTGTCTGTGGGATGCTGCATATAAAAGATGTCTTGCTGCTAATCGAAAAGAGTATCTCATGAAGTGGCGACAGCGGGTTTCCTCTCTCAATATGTGTGGTCCTTAATCATATGTCCGATTCCATATAACCGTAAAATAAAATAAAATGTGTTGAGTGCGTCGTTAAAATACTTCCTTCTATGATGCAAAAAAACCCAAATTAATAAATAAAAAGAAGTAGAACAGATAAGTTATGATATAAATGATTATACAATTGAATATTTACCTATGTTCACTAATCCCAAATTTCCGCTTCTAATCCCAAATTTTCGTTTCTAAAAATAGACATCAAATAAAATAAATAGCATGACAAAATTTCAGTCGTTCACGTTTGTGTTAGTGCATTATTGACTTCTTGTCTAAAGATATATATGACGTAATATGAAGCAGTTTTAAAGATGCAATATATATATATATATATATATATATATATATATATATATATATATATATATATATATATACACACACACACACACACACACACACACACACACATTTTATTTTCGGTGATCAACAAAATTAATTGTAACACAAAATTATTCGTTTTCTCACATGTCTGACGCTTTGTATTTATTTTAGTCATATCTTCGAGTAACCGTGAACCGGCTTATTAAAGGGACATTCCCGAGTTTGCTGCATTGTAAGATGTTTTCGACTAATAAAATATTTCTACGATTAAACTTCTATATTAAATATATTTTCTGGTTTAGAATATCAGTGTCTGTATATTCAATGTGTTTCTGGTCGTCTTAATATTTGTAAGAAGCCCAAACTGGATGTTGTCTTGAAATAATTTCGTATGTACGAAAACAAATTTGATTAACGGGAAATCGTTTCAGCACATGCACATTGTAATGTACGATGAATCTGATGAAATAATATTTTACCTTGTTCACTTTATTGTCAAAATCAACCAAGAAATGTTAATATCCATGCCACTTTCTGCTGTGAAGAGATTAAATGCAAGTCATAGTCTAATGTTGGCATTCTTCAGCTATTCCTGTAAACCGGGCTATTGTTTTTCAAGAGTGACGCGTGTCACGTGCCGTCACCAAAACTCTCGTGCAATGAATCTGCGAAGCAGACGAGACTTTGACAATGACAGCGGTGTAAAACTTTTATTTATTTAGGTTTGTTTAATATTACACGCCATTTAATATAGTGCGCACAGTGCAAAATGGCCGTCGTGTATACATTTCCTCAGGCCTATATATAAAAATATATTTTGAATGTTTACTTGTCTTTTCCTGATTTGTGCACTTTGATTTTGGGAAGGTTTTTTTAAACACTAAGGCATATTTTTCACCTAGACCCTAGTTTTAACCCGTAAATACGGACACGTAAGTTTGGTTAATTTACAAACTTGTAACAAATTTGGATACAACAGAGTGAAACAAGAGTCTGTAACGTTGAAATACTCTTAAAAATAGACTAAAACGCGACTACATAACGGTTACTTCTCAGACGTACGTGCGTTTTTAAAAATAGATTTTTAATTTTTTTTTTTGTGGTATTAGAAACACCAAGATGACCAGAAACACTACGGTTGTAGGGAAATTAATAATCTAAACAATAAAATATAAGTAATGGGGGGGGGGGGGGGGGGGGGGGGTCGAATATGAACCAAGTGGACCTTTTTTTATTTAGTTTTTGCACCACCAGAAACTCCATATGTATAAACCTGTATGATTTAGTTCTGAAAACGGACCATTTGCTTCAGCGGGGAGGTTCGTCCGAACCCCCCGAACCCCCCTAGCCTACGCCCCTGATGAAGATTTCTTAATAGCATGCCAAACGTAAATAGACCGGTTTATGGGGTAGCCCGGTTCACGGTTTTTCAGATATACAAATACGCGAATATGGGTCATGTCAAGTGTCTCTGACGTGGTCAGGGTCATGTCAAGTGTGGCCGACGTGGTCTGGGTCATGTCAAGTGTGGCTGACGTGGTCAGGGTCATGTCGAGTGTGGCCGACGTGGTCGGGGTCATGTCAAGTGTGGCTGACGTGGTCAGGGTCATGTCGAGTGTGGCCGACGTGGTCGGGGTCATATCAAGTGTGGCTGACGTGGTCGGGGTCATGTCGAGTGTGGCCGACGTGGTCGGGGTCATGTCAAGTGTGGCTGACGTGGTCGGGGTCATGTCGAGTGTGGCCGACGTGGGACCAAAGCCAGATGCGAGAGGTAATTCGATGTTCATTCAAGTTCCGTAATCTTATATAATGTCTTGATACTTAGTTTGTTTTGTTTAACGACACCTCTGGAGCATATTGATTAATTAATCATCGGCTATTGGATGTCAAACATTTAGTAATTCTGACTCGTAGTCATCAGAGGAAACCCGCTACCTTTTTGCTAAAGCAACAAGGTATCTTTTATATGCACTTTCCCACAGGCAGGAAAGCACATACCACGGCCTTTGTCCAGTGGTGGTGCCCTGGTTGGAACGAGAAAAAACCAATCGGCTGAATGGATCCACCGAGGTGGTTCGATCCTGCAACGCAAGCACCTCAAGCGAGCACTCAACCGATTGAGTGGGGCGGGACGTAGCCCAGTGGTAAAGTGCTCGCTTGATGCGCGGTCGGTCTGGGATCGACCCCCGTCGGTGGGCCCATTGGGTTATTTCTCGTTCCAGCCAATGCACCACGACTTCGGGGAGTGTTCAGTAGATACTTCTGGCATTGTCAAGAGGCATTAGTAACCACCTAGTCATTGAAACCTGCTCTGGTTTGCAGCTGGTATCGGATGTAAACCCAGTACCTACCAGCCATAGTCAGATGACTTAACCACTAACCAAGGAAGCCGGTACCTACCAGCCTTAGTCAGATGACTTAACCACTAACCAAGGAAGCCGGTACCTACCAGCCTTAGTCAGATGACTTAACCACTAACCAAGGAAGCCGGTACCTACCAGCCTTAGTCAGATGACTTAACCACTAACCAAGGAAGCCGGTACCTACCAGCCATAGTCAGATGACTTAACCACTAACCAAGGAAGCCGGTACCTACCAGCCTTAGTCAGATGACTTAATCACTAACCAAGGAAGCCGGTACCTACCAGCCTTAGTCAGATGACTTAATCACTAACTAAGGAAGCCGGTACCTACCAGCCATAGTCAAATGACTTAACCACTAACCAAGGAAGCCGGTACCTACCAGCCTTAGTCAGATGACTTAACCACTAACCAAGGAAGCCGGTACCTACCAGCCTTAGTCAGATGACTTAACCACTAACCAAGGAAGCCGGTATTCATTGCTTTAAGGGGTGGGATGTAGCCCAGTACCTACCAGCCTTAGTCAGATGACTTAACCACTAACCAAGGAAGCCGGTACCTACCAGCCTTAGTCAGATGACTTAACCACTAACCAAGGAAGCCGGTACCTACCAGCCTTAGTCAGATGACTTGAACCACTAAACAAGGAAGCCGGTATTCATTGCTTTAAGGGGTGGGATGTAGGCCAGTGGTAAACATCTGCCTGATGTGCAGTCCGTCTAGGATCGATCATCATCTTTGGGTCCACTAGAATATTTCTTGTTCCAGCCAATGCACCACGACTGGTATATCAAAGACTGTGGTATGTGTTATCCTGTCTGTGGGATGGTACATATAAAAGGTCTCTTGCTGCAAATCGAAAAGAGTAGCCCATGAAGTGGCGACAGCGGGTTTCCTCTCTCAATATCTGTGTGGTCCTTAACTATATGTCCGACGCCATATAACCGTAAATAAAATGAAGAGCATGTTGTCTCAATAAGTTTTAAATATTTCCAATAGCCACAATCCTACATTTAAATAAAGCTGGGCGAACCTTACCTGTACACTATATGGCTGATATAAACGGCTTCAACTTGGCAAGAAAATCAATTGACAATAAGATCTATTAATAAGAAAAATTAAACAATATAAAAGTAGTGTGAGAACCAGCCCATGGCTCCCCTATGTTGTAGAACAGGGTCTAATTATTTAAGGCTCATATAGACAGGATGCGGCTCGTGCGTGGCAGTGGCTATTTTTTTTTTTAAATCGAAATAAGCCTACAGTTGGTTTCAGTGAGAGCATCTAGACTGGATGCGTGTCATGCGCAATAATCGTATATGGTATATACTTGTATGCCCAAAACGCAAGCCGCAAATACATTAGACGCACCAGTAGGATCGCACGTACGCGCTGCATGCAGTCTATATGAGCCTTTACTTTCCCGCGGCTCTGCTGAGAGAGCTTTCTTGAAGCGTCTGCCATCAAGTTCCAAATCTTCAAGTTCTCAGTGATGCCAGGTCTAAGGTGTCTCGTGTGTATACTGCATCTGTCTGAACCGGATTAATAAATCAATATGCTCTAGTGGTGTCGCTAAAAAAAACCAATCTTTAACTTTACTTTCCTGTGGCCCTGCTGAAAGAACTTTCTTGAAGCGTCTGTCATCAAGTTCCTAATCTTCAACTTCTCAGTGAAGCCAGGTCTAAGGTGTCTCGTGTGTTTACTGCATCTGTCTGAACCGAATTAATAAATCAATGTCCTCTAGTGGTGTCGTGAAACAAAGCAATCTTTAACTTTACCTTCCTGCGGCCCTGCTGAAAGAGTTTTCTTGAAGCGTCTGCCATCAAGTTCCTAATCTTCAACTTCTCAGTGATGCCAGGTCTATGGTGTTCCGTGAGTATACTGCAGACCCGTAGCCCGTAGGAACCATGCCTGGAGTGGGGTGGGGTGAGGCACAGCCTCTGGTGGGGGCACAAGCCATATTTTCGTTATTATTTCTATAGAGCAGGACCAAAAATAAAAAGTGTACATTCTTGCTATCCGTGTGGGGGAGTTGTGATACCCCCCCCCCCCCCCCCCACACACACACCAAGTTCTTATGGGCCTGTACTGCATCTGTCTGAACCGCGTCAGGTTGTTTATAATCTTTTCTTAAACCGTGTTTAGTTGATTACCGTGTGGTAGCGTTTTGTTTAGCAGAACACTGTAAACAGTTTATCAGTTTATCTCGTGTGATGGAAGGATAGGTACATTGAAAATGGATAATCTAAACAATAAAATATAAGTAATGTTTTATTTCAGTGATCAAAATCGACTCTAATAGTGAAACATATGGCTTAGTGTTTAAAAAGTATAGGATCTGTCCCTTTAATTCAACAAAAGTATTTTGATGTTCAATCGTATGTACAGGGGCGTAGCGTGATCTGGACCTGGGGGGGGGGGGGGGGGGTCGAATATGAACCAAGTGGACCTTTTTCTATTTTGTTTTTGCACCACCAGTAGCTCCATATGTATAAACCTGTATGATTTAGTTCTGAAAATGGACCATTTGCTTCAGCGGGGAGGTTCGTCCGAACCCCTCTAGCCTACGCCCCTGATGAAGATTTCTTAATAGCATGCCAAATGTAAATAGACAGGTTTATGGGGTAGCCCGGTTCACGATTTATGGGGTAGCCCGGTTCACGGTTTATGGGGTAGCCCGGTTCGCGGTTTTTCACGATATACAGATACGCGAATAGTCCTGTGTTATACTCTGTTTTAATGTTGAGTCGTACCACAAGGACATTTGTTGAAATTGACTAAACCTGTTATACTCTGTTTTAATGTTGAGTCGTACCACAAGGACATTTGTTGAAATTGACTAAACCTGTTATACTCTGTTTTAATGTTGAGTCGTACCACAAGGACATTTGTTGAAATTGACTAAACCTGTTATACTCTGTTTTAATGTTGAGTCGTACCACAAGGACATTTGTTGAAATTGACTAAACCTGTTATACTCTGTTTTAATGTTGAGTCGTACCACAAGGACATTTGTTGAAATTGACTAAACCTGTTTACTCTGTTTTAATGTTGAGTCCTACCACAAGGACATTTGCTGAAATTGACTAAACCTGTTTACTCTCAGTTAATGTTGAGTCAGGCGGTGGGGGCATTTGGAAATTGACCCCTCTAGTGGTGTTTTCTCTGTTTTAATGTTGAAACGTACCAGAAGGATGCATTTGTTTCTAAATTGACTAAACCTGTTTACTCTGTTTTATAATGCTATGAGTCGTTTTTGTTTAATTCCGAAGAACAAGGACATTTGCATGTTGATTGACTAAACCTGTTTACATGTTTTAAGTGTTGAGTCGTACCATGTCAAGGTGGCTGATTTGCTGAAATTGACTAAACCTGTTCTACTCATTTTAATGTTGAGTCCTACCACAAGGGCATTTGTCATGAAATTGACTAAACCTGGGTTTACTCTCAGTGTACGAGACTGACGTGTCTGGGTCAGGTCAAGTGTGGCTGACGTGGTCTGGGTCATGTCAAGTGTGGCTGACGTGGTCTGGGTCATGTCAAGTGTGGCTGACGTGGTCTGGGTCATGTCCAGTGTGGCTGACGTGGTCTGGGTCATGTCATGTGTGGCTGACGTGGTCTGGGTCATGTCAAGTGTGGCTGACCGCAAAATGTATTCGGGGTAATCCATGTAAAAGTACGTATTGTTATTCGTGTTGCTAACCCAGGTTTAGTAGTTGTTTGGCAATAATGCTAATATTAATAAATGTTATCCTGATTCGGGCATTTTTGTTTAATTCGGGCGAAGAACAGCCTGTCAACCTACCCCAAACAGAAATGGGAGCCTGTACGCCAATGCATGTTGAGTGTGGCTGACGTGGTCTGGGTCATGTCAAGTGTGGCTGACGTGGTCTGGGTCATGTCAAGTGTGGCTGACGTGGTCGGGGTTATACTTTTAAAAGACTAGTTGTTTTTCCTGCGTGTTGACTAGGGGTGACTATTGCGGTCAGGTTTAGTAAATTACTATTGCAATAGTATTGCGATAGTTAAAATACTATTGTGATAGTATTGTAATTGTGATAGTACTATTGCAATAGTATTGTGAATTCTTGAATCGCTTGATAACAGTAATATGAATAGATATTTCGCAAAACTAATTACCTCATTCTTCTAATATGTATGGCGACAGCGGATCTCCACTCTCAATATCTGTGTGGTCCTTAACCATATGTCCGACGCCATATAACCGTAATTAAAATATGTTGAGTGTTTCCTTCCTTCTAATATGTATGTATGGATGTATGAATATCTATATATTGTATGTATGTCGAGGTTGACTATTACATACATAGATATTAACGCACTGGCACAGGGGATAATTAAATCCTTTCTGGCCTCAAAAATTGTCCCATGCCGTTGCTGGGACTCGAACCTGTGGCACCGATTCGCCCGCAAATTGCAAGACTAACCACGATACGCTCTGAGCTATCGAAGCTTCCATAAAAAGGAAGTTTCTTTAACTCAACCATATGCATGGGGGCCTACAATCTACGCGGTCGATCCCGCTTACGTGCATAAAACAGTGGGCAGACCTGGCACTGGCTAGTATGTATTGATGTATGAATATCTATATATTGTATGTATGTCGAGGTTGACTATTACATACATAGATATTAACGCACTGGCACAGGGGATAATTAAATCCTTTCTGGCCTCAAAAATTGTCCCATGCCGTTGCTGGGACTCGAACCTGTGGCACCGATTCGCCCGCAAATTGCAAGACTAACCACGATACGCTCTGAGCTATCGAAGCTTCCATAAAAAGGAAGTTTCTTTAACTCAACCATATGCATGGGGGCCTACAATCTACGCGGTCGATCCCGCTTACGTGCATGAAACAGTGGGCAGACCTGGCACTGGCTAGTATGTATTGATGTATGAATATCTATATATTGTATGTATGTGGAGGTTGACTATTACATACATAGATATTAACGCACTGGCACAGGGGATAATTAAATCCTTTCTGGCCTCAAAAATTGTCCCATGCCGTTGCTGGGACTCGAACCTGTGGCACCGATTCGCCCGCAAATTGCAAGACTAACCACGATACGCTCTGAGCTATCGAAGCTTCCATAAAAAGGAAGTTTCTTTAACTCAACCATATGCATGGGGCCTACAATCTACGCGGTCGATCCCGCTTACGTGCATGAAACAGTGGGCAGACCTGGCACTGGCTAGTATGTATTGGTGTATGAATATCTATATATTGTATGTATGTCGAGGTTGACTATTACATACATAGATATTAACGCACTGGCACAGGGGATAATTAAATCCTTTCTGGCCTCAAAAATTGTCCCATGCCGTTGCTGGGACTCGAACCTGTGGCACCGATTCGCCCGCAAATTGCAAGACTAACCACGATGCTCTGAGCTATCGATGTATAAAAAGGAAGTTTCTTTAACTCAACCATATGTGGGGGCCTACAATCTACGTATGCTTACGTGCATGAAACAGTGGGCCCTGGCACTGGCTATGTATGATGTATGAATATCTATATATTGTATGTATGTCGAGGTTGACTATGATATGTGGCACAGGGGATAATTAAATCCTTTCTGTCAAAAATTGTCCCATGCCGTGTGGGACTCGAACCTGTCATGTATGTATGTATGTATGTATGTAGCCTATGTATGTATGTATGTAGCCTATGTATGTATGTTTGTGTGTGTTTGTGTGTGTCTGTGCGTGCGTGCGTGCGTATGTACTTATGTTTGTATTTGTATGTGTGTGACTTGTCTGTGTTTGTACTTAATTATTTGTCACTAGGTAGTGAAATTATGCGTTGGTCGTAGACCATATTTCACTATGCATACTATCGTATGTATCGACAGTTGAGAAAACAATTGCGATAGTTGAATTAACTATCGATACATTGCTATTAAGGCACTGACTATCGCAACATACCAATAGCTCGATGTATGGTTACACCACTAGTGTTGACCATCTGCGGGTAATTCGACGTTCATTCAAGGTCCGTAATCTCACATAATGTCTTGATACCTAGTTTGTTTTTTGTTTAACGAAAGAAAGAAATGTTTTATTTAACGACGCACTCAACACATTTTATTTACGGTTATATGGCGTCAGACATATGGTTAAGGACCACACAGATTTTGAGAGGAAATCCGCTGTCGCCACTTCATGGGCTACTCTTTCCGATTAGCAGCAAGGGATCTTTTATTTGCGCTTCCCACAGGCAGGATAGCACAAACCATGGCCTTTGATGAACCAGTTATGGATCACTGGTCGGTGCAAGTGGTTTACACCTACCCATTGAGCCTTGCGGAGCACTCACTCAGGGTTTGGAGTCGGTATCTGGATTAAAAATCCCATGCCTCGTCTGGGATCCGAACCCAGTACCTACCAGCCTATTGACCGATGACCTAACCACGACGCCACTAGGCCGGTTTTGTTTAACGACACCACTGGAGCATATTGATTAATTAATCATCGGCTATTGGATGTCAAACATTTAGTAATTCTGACTCGTAGTCATCAGAGGAAACCCGCTATATTTTTCCTAAAGCAACAAGGGATCTTTTATATGCACTTTCCCACAGGCAGGAAAGCATATACCACGGCCTTTGTCCAGTGGTGGTGCACTGGTTGGAACGAGAAAAAAACAATCAGTTGAATGGATCCACCGAGGTGGTTCGATCATGCGACGCTAGCACCTCAAGCGAGCACTCAACCGATTGAGTGGGGCGGGACGTAGCCCAGTGGTAAAGTGCTCGCTTGATGCGCGGTCGGTCTGGGATCGACCCCCGTCGGTGAGCCCATTGGGTTACTTCTCGTTCCAGCCAATGCACCACGACTGGTATATCAAAGGCCGTGGTTAGTCTGACCGCTTCGGGGAGTGTTCAGTAGTTACTTCTGGCATTGTCAAGAGGCACTTGTAACCACCTAGTCATTGCAGCTGGTATCGGATGTGAACCCAGTACCTACCAGCCTTAGTCAGATGACTTAATCACTAACCAGGGAAGCCAGTACCTACCAGCCTTAGTCAGATGACTTAATCACTAACTAAGGAAGCCGGTATTCATTGCTTTAAGGGGTGGGATGTGAACCCAGTACCTACCAGCCTTAGTCATATGACTTAACCACTAACCAAGGAAGCCAGTACCTACCAGCCTTAGTCAGATGACTTAACCACTAACCAAGGAAGCCAGTACCTACCAGCCTTAGTCAGATGACTTAATCACTAACTAAGGAAGCCGGTATTCATTGCTTTAAGGGGTGGGATGTGAACCCAGTACCTACCAGCCTTAGTCAGATGACTTAACCACTAACCAAGGAAGCCAGGACCTACCAGCCTTAGTCAGATGACTTAACCACTAACCAAGGAAGCCAGTACCTACTAGCCTTAGTCAGATGACTTAACCACTAACCAAGGAAGCCAGTACCTACCAGCCTTAGTCAGATGACTTAACCACTAACTAAGGAAGCCGGTATTCATTGCTTTAGGGGGTGGGACGTAGCCCAGTACCTACCAGCCTTAGTCAGATGACTTAACCACTAACCAAGGAAGCCGGTATTCATTGCTTTAAGGGGTGGGACGTAGCCCAGTACCTACCAGCCTTAGTCAGATGACTTAACCACTAACCAAGGAAGCCGGTATTCATTGCTTTAGGGGGTGGGACGTAGCCCAGTAACCCAGTACCTACCAGCCTTAGTCAGATGACTTAACCACTAACCAAGGAAGCCGGTATTCATTGCTTTAGGGGGTGGGACGTAGCCCAGTACCTACCAGCCTTAGTCAGATGACTTAACCACTAACCAAGGAAGCCAGTACCTACCAGCCTTAGTCAGATGACTTAACCACTAACCAAGGAAGCCGGTATTCATTGCTTTAGGGGGTGGGACGTAGCCCAGTGGTAAACATCTGCCTGATGTGCAGTCCATCTAAGGTCGATCCTCATCTTTGGGTCCACTGGAATATTTCTTGTTCCAGCCAATGCACCACGACTGGTATATCAAAGACTGTGGTATGTGTTATCCTGTCTGTGGGATGGTGCTTATAAAAGATCTCTTGCTGCTAATCGAAAAGAGTAGCCCATGAAGTGGCGACATCGGGTTTCCTCTCTCAATATCTGTGTGGTCCTTAACTATATGTCCGACGCCATATAACCGTAAATAAAATGAAGAGCATGTTGTCTCAATAAGTTTTAAATATTTCCAATAGCCCAAATCCTACATTTAAATAAAGCTGGGCGAACCATACCTGTACACTATATGGCTGATATAAACGGTTTCAACTTGGCAAGAAAATCAAGATTTTACTAATTAGAAAAATTTAACAATAAAAGTAGTTTGACAACCAGCCCAGGACTCCCCAGAGTCTACTAGTAATTATTTAAGGTTCATGTAGACAGGATGGGGCTCGTGCGTGGCAGTGGCTTTTTTTTTTTTAATCGAAATAAACCTACAATTGGTTTCAATGAGAGTATCTAGACTGGATGCGTGTCATGCGTGCCTCTGCAAAACGCATGTGGCCAGCCGCAATAATCGTATATGGTATATACATGTATGCCCAAAACGCAAGCCGCAAATGCATTAGACGCACCAGTAGGACCGCACGCAGCGCTGCATGCAGTCTATATGAGCCTTTACTTTCCCGCGGCCCTGCTGAAAGAGTTTTCTAGAAGCGTCTGCCATCAAGTTCCTAATCTTCAACTTCTCAGTGATGCCAGGTCTAAGGTGTCTTGTATGCATACTGCATCTGTCTGAACCGGATTAATAAATCAATATGCTCTAGTGGTGTCGCTAAACAAAACAATATTTAACTTTACTTTCCGCGGCCCTGCTGAAAGAGTTTTCTTGAAGCGTCTGTCATCAAGTTCTTAATCTTCAACTTCTCAGTGATGCCAGGTCTAAGGTGTCTTGTATGCATACTGCATCTGTCTGAACCGGATTAATAAATCAATATGCTCTAGTGGTGTCTCTAAAAAAAAACCCCAATATTTAACTTTACTTTCCTGCGGCCCTGTTGAAAGAGTTTTCTTGAAGCGTCTGTCATCAAGTTCTTAATCTTCAACTTCACAGTGATGCCAGGTCTAAGGTGTCTTGTATGCATAGTGCATCTGTCTGAACCGGATTAATAAATCAATATGCTCTAGTGGTGTCGCTAAAAAAAACCCCAATCTTTAACTTTACTTTCCTGCGGCCCTGTTGAAAGAGTTTTCTTGAAGCGTCTGCCATCAAGTTCCTAATCTTCAACTTCTCAGTGATGCCAGGTCTAAGGTGTCTTATGTGTATACTGCATCTGTCTGAACCGGATTAATAAATCAATATGCTCTAGTGGTGTCGCTAAACAAAACTTTATTTAACTTTACTTTCCGCGACCCTGTTGAAAGATTTTTCTTGAAGCGTCTGTCATCAAGTTCCTAATCTTCAACTTCTCAGTGATGCCAGGTCTAAAGTGTCTTATGTGTATACTGCATCTGTCTGAACCGGATTAATAAATCAGTATGCTCTAGTGGTGTCGCTAAACAAAACAATATTTAACTTTACTTTCCGCGGCCCTGCTGAAAGAGCTTTCTTGAAGCGTCTGTCATCAAGTTCTTAATCTCAACTTCTCAGTGAAGCTAGGTCTAAGGTGTCTCGTGTGTATACTGCATCTGTCTGAACCGGATTTATAAATCAATATGCTCTAGTGGTGTCGCTAAAAAAAACCCCAATCTTTAACTTTACTTTCCTGTGGCCCTGCCGAAAGAGCTTTCTTGAAGCGTCTGTCATCAAGTTCCTAATCTTCAACTTCTCAGTGAAGCCAGGTCTAAGGTGTCTCGTGTGTATACTACATCTGTCTGAACAGGATTAATAAATCAATATGCTCTAGTGGTGTCGTGAAACAACGCAATCTTTAACTTTACTTTCCTGCGGCCCTGCTGAAAGAGTTTTGTTCAGCTACTGCCATCAAGTTCTTAATCTTATTCCGTGAGTAGGTTATACTGCAGACTACAGTGGGGTGGGGTGAGGCACAGCCTTTGGTGGGGGCACAAGCCATATTTGTGTCTTTATTTCT
Organism: Gigantopelta aegis; assembly: GCF_016097555.1. Taxonomy (NCBI): domain Eukaryota; kingdom Metazoa; phylum Mollusca; class Gastropoda; order Neomphalida; family Peltospiridae; genus Gigantopelta; species Gigantopelta aegis. The sequence goes on along the minus strand of NC_054713.1, from coordinate 30,476,199 downwards.
ATAGAGCAGGATCAAAAATAGAAGTGTACATTCTTGCTATCTGAGTGGAGGAGTTGTGATACCCTCCCTCCCCCCCCCCCCCCCCCCCCCACACACACCAAGTTCCTATAGGCCTGTACTGCATCTGTCTGAACTGCGTCAGGTTGTTTATAATCTTTTCTTAAACCGTGTTTAGTTGATTACCGTGTGGTAGCGTTTTGTTTATCAGTTTATCTCGTGTGATGGAAGGATAGGTACATTGAAAATGTTATATACACACACCTGTCTACTCAGGTATCGACAGCTGTGAACATGATGTCTTAGCATAATGAACTAAATAGAACACTGGCGTAGCCTGTATTTTATATCGGGGCGGTACCCACACTGGGAGAAAGGGGAGGGGGGTGGGGGTGGGGGACACTCAGACTGTCTTTGAGTTCGTTATTTCCTGCTTTTACAAGGCCTTAGGAACCGACGGAGGAGGAAGAGACTTGTGCCCCCAACCTGAGGATGAAAATATACGTCTTTTTGTCCTACTCCATACAAATAAGGGGCGAGACGTAGCCCAGTGGTAAAGCGTCCGCTTGATGCGCGGTCGGTCTAGAATCGATCCCCATCAGTGGACCCATTGGGCTATTTCTCGTTCCAGCCAGTGCTCCACAACTGGTGTAACAAAGGCCGTCGTATGTACTATCCTGTCCGTGGGATGGTGCATATAAAAGATCCCTTGCTGATAATCTAATAGAGCCGAAGTGCCGACAACGGGTTTCCACTCTCAATATCTGTATGGTCCTTAACCCTATATCTGACGCCATACAACCGTAATATAAATGTGTTGAGTGCGTCGTTCATAAACATTCCTTCCTTCCACACAATATAAGATAGAAATCACCCCTAGATATTGTGCCCTGTCCACTAGAGATTTGCCCCACACCTCTTTGAAAATAGGTAGTAAGGGTTGGAGCGGGTACTGGGTATCCCCACACCCAGTACACACCCAACCCTCACGTCGATGACTTAAATTTACCATGAGATTTTTCGTATAGCTCATAATGCACACCATAATTATGTAGAAATGTGGAACGGAAACGTATTTAGCGTTCGCTTGATTCGTGTTCGGTCTAGGATCGATCCCCGTCGGTGGCCCATTTGGCTATATTTTTTTCCAGCCTGTGCTCCACAACTAGTGTAACATAGGCCGTGGTATGTAGTATCTTATCTGTGGATGGTGGTGCTACTCAATATCGAATTTCTAGAAATGTGAACGGAACGTATTTAGCGTTCGCTTGATCCCCTCGGTGCTGCTAAGTCGAAAAGAGTAGCCCATTGTGTGGCTTCTCTCTACTGATCCCTGTGGTCCACAACTAGTGTAACCATATGTCCGATGCCATAGTTATTTATCTGTGGGAGCATATTTCCGATGCTTTGAGTGCGTAGCCCATATGTGCAATTTCAAATGTTATTGTGGTCCTTAACCATATGCGCCCATATTATAACAGCAATTTCAAATGTTTGAGTGCGCCATATAATCGCAATTTCAAATGTGTTGAGTGTGCCATATAACCGCAGTTTCAAATGTGTTAAGTGCGCCATTTAACCGCAATTTCAAATGTTGAGTGCGCCATATAACCGCCATTTCAAATGTGTTGAGTGCGCCATACACTAGCAACCGCAATTTCAACGTAAATGAAAACATTTCTGTCTTTCTATCCTACTATGAATGATCACGGAAATGTTCAGTAGTAAAACAAGCGCTGCTAGCACACGCCAAGTCGATATGATTACCTCTCACGTGATTTGGCAGAGTTTCAATTCCGCCACTCACCATTTTGTCAGTAAGCTTATGGAATTGCCATGGGGATGCAACGTTCGGATAACAAGCACATGTGTGGTTTACTTTCAATGTCGGCGTAACCTATCGAAAGTGGTTGTGGTTCCACACCACCATTAATTACTCCATAACCGGCCTAGGTGGTGTCGTGGTTAAGCTATCGGACATAAGGCTGGTAGGTACAGGGTTCGCAGCCCGGTACCGGCTCCCACCCAGAGCGAGTTTTAACGACTCGGTGGGTAGGTAGGTGTAAGACCACTACGCCCTCTTCTCTTTCACTAACCACTAATAACTAACACACTGTCCTGGACAGACAGCCCAGATAGCTGAGGTGTGTGCCCAGGATAGCGTGCTTGAACCTTAATTGGATATAAGCACGAAAATAAGTTGAAATGAAATGAAATTACCCCAAGCAGTTCAGTGCAATTTCTATGTCAGAATATATTCTGTGAAAAGTACAACACTATCGATAGGGTCATGTGACTACCAGTTTTAGGGAGTGCTCTCAACTGACAAGTATGGTGTAAAAAAAATCGACATAGGTCGCGCATGCAATTTTTCAGTTAGCCACCCTCATGCCAGAACACCGCCTTGTGTTGCTGTTATACAAGTGGTATAGCTATGCCACATGTACAGTTCTTATCACTTAATACTACATATAACAACAAAAAAGGAGGGTTTTTTTTTGTTTAACGACATCACTAGAGCACATTGATTTATTAATCATCGGCTATTGGATGTCAAACATATGGTCATTTTGATACAGTCATAGAGAGGAAACCCGCTACATTTTTCCATCAGTAGCAAGGTATCTTTTATATGCACCATCCCACAGACAGGATAGCACATACCACGGCCTTTGATATACCAGTCGTGGTGCACTGGCTGTGACGAGGATCGATCTCAGATCGACCGCGCATCATGCGAGCGCTTTACCACTGGGCTACGTCCCGCCCCTTACATATAACAAGTAACTTCATCAATGGGTTATTTAAATACTACAGAGGTCAGCCTACTTGTAATCAACAAAGAAACATTTTAAAAGGCATATCAGAAATTGTTTTTTGTGTGAAACTATTTCCGAAGCCGGACTATATTATGCGAAACAACAAACGGTGATGTGGTGCCTCATAATGATATAGATGCTTGACGATATGTAGCGTTTTACGTGCCGCACCACAATGTGTTCTGTCATTACTTGCAGCATTTTAATATATAGTCTAATTTAGAAAAATTCTTCATTAAAAATAATATAAAACACCTTTTCAAATGGCAGTTTGATGACAGATTACAGGTAGGTTGACCTTTGTAGTATTTAAATAACCCATTGCTTTGAAGTTACATGTTAATTTTAATAACAATTAAGTGTGTAAAATGAGGCGGTGCTTTGACATAGGGGTGGATAACTGAATTATTTTATTTGTTTTTAAATTATTTTTTGCAAGGTAGTTATCGAGGATGAGTACTTCCTATGAACAGCAGGCACCTACCTCTATCGATATTGTATTTTTTTAAATTGAATATATTCTGACATAGAAATTGTATTGAAATGCATGCATGAATGGTTGTGTGTATGCTTTAATACATTCATGTAAGAGAACATGATTTATCTTGGAGCTATTCCAGAACATGGAGGGTGGGTGGGGACCCATGCACGTGTGCAGGAATATTAGCGGGGGGGGGGGGGGGGGGGGGGGGGGGGGGGGACTGTGGCAAGCGAAGTTTATAGGGGGTCGAGTCATGCTCCCCAGAAAATATACTGAAAAAAAGAAAGAAAATGTGCTCCAGCAGGGAAATGTTTCGAACTGGGACCGCAATTGTTATTTATAGTAGTACTGCACCAAATAACCTCCGGCTGAGTCAAAGTTGGAGGTGCACCGAACTTCTGATGGAGAAGTGAACACCACAAGTCCTGTGATTGGTGATAAATGTGTGTGTTGGTTGTAAACAAAATTAGTTTCATCTGGGCAAAACATATGATGGAGAAGTGAACACCACAAGTCCTGTGATTGGTGATAAATGTGTGTGTTGGTTGTAAACAAAATTAGTTTCATCTGGGCAAAACATATATGCAATTTTATTTCATCTAGTACTACTGTGTCAAGTAGCCGTGTGCTTGAAACATGTATGGGGTACCTGTGAAAAAAAGTACTCGAATTTTGTGCGGAACTAGGGTAGTCATAGACGCTACCCGTTATCTCAGAAATGGGCAGCTTGACCCCCATTTTTTCTGATTCATTTTAAGGGTGAGGATGGTAGTATTTATATCCGTGGCGTTTATGTCGATTGATACGTTGTTGGTAGGTATTTTAGCCACATATGTTACTATTGTCGTCTATGGGATTTGATTTGGTAGTGTACACCCTTATGCCAGGTGGGTTTGCCGTGTTTTTTTCGATACATACATGGTTTAATAAAATTATATTTTGTGGGTAAAAATTAAACTTGCACTAGTTGCAGATACACACTTATTTTGTAGTTTGTAAACACATATATATATAAAAGGTTGCCTTGCACCTCATCACCCCTAGGTGACTAAGCTGCCAGATGTAATGAGATCAATCCCAACCCTCTCCTTCCAAATAATGTACCCTGCAACTGGCGTATATAAAAATCACTACTATCTAGGTTGTCGGATATATAATTCGGAAGGGGTGGCATACATTAGTGTTGACAAGTTTTGTTTTTTATTTTATATTTATTTTGGTTTGGTTTGGTTTGATCTGTTTTGTTACGTTCAGTCTTAAACATGTGCAGGTTTTAGATTTGCAAAGATGTGTGTGTGTGCGCGCGCGCGTGCGTGCGTGTGTATGTGTTTGTGTGTGTGTGCCCGTCTGTCTCTGTGTGTGTGTGTGTGTGTGTGTGTGTGTATCTCTCTCTTTGTGTGTGTGTATGTGTGTGTATCTCTCTCTTTGTGTGTGTGTATGTGTGTGTATCTCTCTCTTTGTGTGTGTGTGTGTGTGTATGCGTGTGTGCCTGTCTGTATGTGTGTGTGTCTCTCTCTCTTTGTGTGTGTGTATGTATCTGTCTGTCTGTCTGTGTGTGTGTGTGTGTGTGTGTCTGTATGTGTGTGTCTCTCTCTATCTCTCTTTGTATGTGTGTGTCTGTGTGTATCTGTGTATGTGTCTCTCTGTGTGTGTATATCTGTCTGTGTGTGTGTGTGTGTCTGTCTGTGTGTGTATGTGTCGCTCTTTGTGTGTGTGTGTGTTTCTGTGTGTGTGTGTGTGGTCTGTGTGTGCGTGTGTGTGTGTGTATGTGTGTATCTGTGTGTGTGTCTGTCTGTGTATGTCTCTCTCTGTCTCTCTGTGTGTGTGTGTGTGTGTGTGTGTGTGTGTGTGTGTTTAAACTTGTGCAGGTTTTAAATTGTGAACTTTTAGAATATTTGGAAGTGGCAGTCCTCCTAAAATGATGAGTAAGAGTCCTATTGCAAATCGTGGGAGTAGTCACATTGTCAAAATATCCTTTAGATTGCACAATTAAGTATTAGTTTCATTGGTAATTAACAGCCAAGGTCACGTAGATTGACACCAACCCATTCGTTCAAAACAAACAGGTGTATTTTCCGTATTTTCAACAAGTGGTTAAGTTTAAGGGAATGCACAACAAATTACAACACAAATATGATCCTGTAAATTATTCATTGTGCATAACTGACTCTATAAACTCCGTGTAAGTGAATGCAGATGTCGCTTCTCCATTGTGTAACTAACGCTCTCTGGGGAATATTGATGCCAGCTTGGCCACGTTTTCAGCATTTTTGTATATACAAAAGTTACTTGTTGTTTATTACACTTTGCATCAAAGTCGACTTGTCTATTTACAGCATATTAAGGTATTTGTGGCTAAAAGTTAGTGCTTGCTTAAAACAAAAAATTTCAAATACTGAACACCAGACGAAACGCGTATATAAGTTTAATCTGTAACATTTATTTTGTTTTGGTTTTAAAAAAGGGACTAACGCATATAGAAAATCGGGAGAAATACAGGTTTATATACCATTTATCATTTCTCAGAAATGAGCTTTTGTAATCATGTAAACATTCTTTTTAGTATATTTATTTCTCGATAAATGATTATGTTCGTGTTTACATCTGGTCCTACTTAAATCTATTTCTGGTGAAAACCTAATTCTTTCTTAAATCTTTTTTAACTGAATTTATATATATATATATATATATATATATATATATATATATATATATATATATATATATATATATATATATATATATATTATAGATGGCCTAACGGAATTTATGTAACTTTCAAGAGTTCATGACAATCACCTAATGACAAATTAGTACGACAGCATTTGATATCACTTGTAAAGTGTTCAAATCTGGAAATAAATAAATGCACGTTTGTGACGTATCAAATAATAATCCTAGTCATCAAATACACTATATGGCGTGGGTTAGCGAGTATAGCCAAAACACATACTGAAGAATGGAGTACAGTACTACAGTCCAAAAAAACGAATACTCAAAGTACGAGACCGGGGGTGGGGGTGGCGGAGGAGTATTAGTTGTAAAAATGTGTAGTGATTCGTTTGCAACCATATATAGCTGCTTGGCGTTTTCGTTTAATTCGGACAAAAACCAGCCTCCCCCCACCCCCCTACACAAATGGAAGCCTGTACGCCAATGTCATGGTCGCATACCATCATCCATTGATCCATGCATTCCAATACAATTTTTATGTGAGAATATATTCTGTGAAAAATAGGACGATGTCTAAAGAGCTGCGTGAATGCTATTGTTAGGAAGAACATTCATTCTGCACCTTCCATACAAAAAAAATAAAAAAAATATATATATATATATATATAAAGAAAAAAAAAAGAAAAAAAAAAAGAAAGAAGAAAACGAAGACGAGGAAACAAATTTTTAAAAAATCAACAAAAGTTTCGAGACATTAAACCTCATTCCAAAGCACCGCCTCATTTTGCTGTTATATATGTGACAGCCTACCACTTACAAAGTTATCATTTACGGTAGTACTAAAAATTGCAAGAGACAAACGGGCTATTTAAATACTACAGAGGTCTTGTAGTCACTTGCACTTGTAATCACCAAATAAATATTTTTAAAGGCATTTCAGTAATTTGGTGGTGGTGTGGTCTCTGAAGATTGCAGCTTTAAATAATCAGCAGCCAGCCCATGTTTACAGGTGATAAGGAAAAACAAATACACACCAAATACACGTAACCTCAGATGTGTACTGTAGGTTTACCTGTGTTCTTCCCACAACACTCAAAGAAAGGGTCACTTTTCCAGCCGGGCAACGTTAAAGAGACTTTCCCGAGTTTGCTGCCATTGTAAGATCTTTCCGACTAATACAATATTTTTAATGACCAGAATTATATACTGAATATGGAAACATATGTTTTATTTAACGACACACTCAACACATTTTATTTATGATTATATGACGTCAGACATATGGTTAAGGACCACACAGATATTGAGAGGGGAAACCTGCTGTCGCCACTTCATGGGCTACTCTTTTCGATTTGCAGCAAGGGATCTTTTATATACACCATCCCATAGACAGGATAGCACATACCACGGCCTTTGATGTACCAGTCGTGGTGCACTGGCTGGAGTGAGGCAGCGTTAAAGAGACTGTCCCGAGTTTGCTGTCATTGTAAGATCTTCCCGACTAATAGAACATTTTAAATGACTAGAATTATATACTGAATATGGTGGCTTATGCAGATTACCAGTGTCTGTATATTCAAGGTGTTTCTTGTCGTCCTAATGTTTGTAACTGGATTTGGTCTTCCAGTAATTTCGTACGTACGAGTATATTACGAGTATAAAAGTATATTAGAGAATAAAATGAGGTTTGACCTAGACTTATGCCAGGATCAGACTACCAACTGTCAGCAGAAAGTTGGGTAACTGTCTGCTGTCACGACTTTTATAACTGTCCAGTTGCTAGTCTGAGCGCTCTTACAACTCGATTCACATCCTATAACTGTCCAGTTGCTAGTCTGAGCGCTCTTACAACTCGATTCACATCCTATAACTGTCCAGTTGCTAGTCTGAGCGCTCTGACAACTCGGTTCACATCCTATTACTCATTAGTTGACTGTGACGTATGCTGTAGTGACGCCACAACCTACGATGGTTTTACGATTTCGTAGCACTAAGATGGCTTCGAAAATATGGGCTCTGAGCGCACTCGACGTAAGTCGGAAGTTGGAGAAATTTCAACGCAATCGTCGAATTGGCCAACTTTCTGCTGGCAGTTGGTAGTCTGAGATTTGCATAACTATAATCACTAGGACGATCAAAAACGCATTTAATACACAGCCACAGCTATTTTATTTGGCAAAATGTATGTAATTTTAGTCACTAAAACGTCTCTTGTTAGTCGGCAACATCTTAACAATAGCAACAAACTCAGACCAGTCCCTTTAATGCCCCAGTCACACTGAGAGATACGACAACTTACGACAATTTACGATCGTCTGCGACTGCGGATCGTGGACAATCGTAGAAAAATCGTGCGACAAGTCACCAGTGGTCGTGGATGGTCTTGGGTGGTCTTGGGTGGTGGCACGACCGAAATCAGTTGCAATGTTCAAAAGTCTGGATGCGACCGATTTGATCGTATCTTGTCGTAGGAAGGTCGGCGGTGCTCGTACGATGGTCTTGCCACAGGTATTGGGCGGTCTTAAGGCCGTTGCACACCAGACGCGATTTTCGCAACTATTTTCGCCGAGATATAGAAAAGAGACACTCACGTAGAGGCGTGCACACCAAACGCGATTGTCGCCACGATTTACGCAACGATTTTTGGAATTAGGAACTGATCCTATTTTTACGTAATCGCTAGTGAAATCGCGTGCTATATATAGAATTTGACTTCACACCCATTCAATCGTGAGGCGATTTCTGTCGACCAGGATGTCGTCCTGCAAGACGGTTAGCAAAGAAGACGTTATTATTCATGTACAAAAACAAAGTATCGGAAAAACCATTCACAATCCAACGAAAGTTCACGAAATAAACTATATTCACCATTGCGTTGGCGTTTAGTTAGTATTGGGTGAACTCAAAACCGGCGAGGATTACACTTCCTTCATGCATGTAGCACTGTCATTAACAACAAGTCGTGTCGAAGAACCGGCAAAATACCACTTTCCTCCATGATGGACGAGAGTGAACTGGCGGGAACCTGTACATGCATTCCCCGAATAAACTTCGTCAGAGTTCGAGTATGTATTCGTGAAATCACACCGAAAAACGCTACGAAAATCGCAGCTATGAAATGCTAGCTTCTGGTGTGCAACGGCCTTTAAGTGTAACTGGGGCATAAATCACTATACGATGGAATGGTATGGTGACTGAATGGACAAGATAATTATGTTCCTGTTTATATTCAGCTCGCATCTTGGACATAACTCATCTGACCGGGATCTGTTCAAAACAGAGGATATTAATAAGATTAAATCAGCTGCCGCGACGTGAACTTGCCCTGGTTAGATCCATACATATATGATTATATTAATGATAGTACATAGCATGGCCTTTGTATCCCAGTCGTGTAAGGGGCGGGAGTAAGCTCAGTGGTACAGCGCTCGCCTGATGCGCGATCTATCTAGGGTCGGTGGACCCATTGGGCTATTTCTCGTTCCAGCCAGTGCTCCACAACTGGTGTAACAAAGGCTATGGTATGTATTATCCTGTCTGTGGAATGGTGCATATAAAAGATCCCTTGCTGCTAATCGAAAAAGAGTAGCCCATGAAGTGGCGACATAGGGTTTCCTCTCTCAATGTCTGTGTAGTCCTTAACCAGTGGCATCTTTTTTCCTGGCTTCAAATAAAACTATTCATTGGGGTGTCATTTTCACAAGTTGGTCCATTTACCGCTTTTCCCTTACCTCCCTCATCCCAAACGTTTTCCTGGATCCGACCACATATTCTCTCTATTCACGTAAATGTAATAATATATTATAACCAGAAATATTACGTCCTCTAATACACAAATGAATGCTTTAAAACGCCCATAAATAGCCAATTTCCCTCCCGACGTCTGCTTTCCAATAACTGCAATAGAATCGTAAAATAATGCTAAAATATGACATTTAAATACAGCTGAGCTTTCAGCGAAGGCTTACATCAATATTTACATTACACCAATGATTGTGTGGGGTTAGAGGTCATTTGCTTTAGTTTACTCATAAAACAAAGAGGCAAGCTGGCCACTGTGTGTCTAAAGGCCGGTTAGTAGTTACTCATGGAGGGCAGAGAGACAGACATTCAGGACATACCTGGACAAATTAACCCACGGCGAATTCACCTTGAATAAATACACCGTCTGTGTGAATGGAATCATGCAAGGGGAGAGTTAAGTAGCTGACCTAGTCACATGAAATAAAACTTGTATCACAAAGTGCAATATTTTACTTTTGTTGCTACAATATGCAGGCTTTATGCAGAGTTTATGAACTTAAATGAATTAGTAATCATGAAATCACTAGTCTTTATTCACTTTATTTAATGAAGGAAGGAAAGAAATGTTTTTATTTAACAATGCACTCAGCACATTTTATTTACAGTTATATGGCGTCAGACATATGGTTAAGGACCACACAGATATTGAGAGAGAAAACCCGCTGTCGCCACTTCATGGGCTACTCTTTTCGATTAGCAGCAAGGGATCTTTTATATGCACCATTCCACAGACAGGATAGTACATACCACGGCTTTTATTACACCAGTTGTGGAGCACTGGCTGGAACGAGAAATAGCCCAATGGGTCCACCGACGAACTTAATTGAATTAGTAATCATGAAAACACTGTTTAAAAACAATAAATAATAATAAACCACTAACAAAACCTTGGGTTCACTGTGCACGGGAGGGGAGGGGAGGGGAGGAGAGGGGAGGGGAGGGGAGGGGGAGGAGAGGTGTTTTCAGGATAATTTAGTTTTGCATATTAGGGATGATGAATTTAAAAAACCCAAAACTAATTAATCATTAACAAGAGTACCTAGTAATAGTACGTGTCACCACCATCCCAAGATGTTCCTACATGCGAGGTTTGATGGTCCTGTATGCATCTGATATGGTCCGAACAAGAAAAATTAACATACGGACTGATGCACATACGGACAGACGGACAACGCCATACCATAATACGACCCACCATAGACAGACGTATAAAAAGGACACTTCTGATGAGCCGTCGGTCTAGGTTCGATCCCCATCAGGCTATTTTCCGTTGCAACCAGTGCCCCACAGCTGGTGTAATAAAAGCCATGGTATGTGCTGTTGTGTGTGTGGAATGGTGCATATAAAAGATCTCCTGCTGCTAATCGGAATGAGCAGCTCATGGAGTGCGGGCAGTGGGTTTCCTCTCTAATTATTTTTGTGGTCCTGGGGCAGGACGTAGCTGTGGTACAGCGCTTGCTCAATGCATGGTCAGTGTGGAATCGATCCCCATCGGTGGGCCCATTGGACTATTTCTTGTTCCAGCCAGTGCACCACGACTGGTATATCAAAGGCTGTGGTATGTACTACCTTGTCTGTGAGATGGTGAATATAAAAGATAGACTGCTGCTAATCGAAAAGAGTAGCCCATGAAGTGGCGACAGCAGGTTTCCTCTCTCAATATCTGTATGGTCCTTAACCATATGTCTGACGCCATATAACCATAAATAAAATGTGTTGAGTGTGTCGTTAAATAAAACATTTTTCTTTCTTTCTTTCTTTCTTTTGTGGTCCTTCATTATAATATGTTTGAAGCCATGTAACGAACCCAGTACCCACCAGTCTTGAATCTGATGACTATGTCACCAAAGGTGGTGTGAAAACACAATTCTGCTAGTCAAAGAGCAATAAATTATTGTAAACTTCTATAAATCAGCCCAGTAACACATTGTAACACAATTTCTGTTCCTTTTAAAATGTTTTATTAACATGTTTATGTTTTGAATAAAAGATCTATAAAGTTACATTATATAAAGACACATTACTATTTGAATCTTGAGAAAAATTATACATTTTCATCATAAACATGTTATATACTGGCACTTTTTTCACTGACCCAAATAAAACAACATTTATGTTAAATATATTAACATAATTAAGTTATGCAGACACTGATAATAGGGATAGTTTATGTAAAACACATACATTAGGAAGACTACTAGTTACAATAAGAACCTGGAAGCAGAAATCATGAGGAAATGACTTCAACTTTGATTATTACAAGCCTCATTAAACATTGACAATGAAGCAATCGAAAGATGTTTCTGTAGCATTTCCACAACTTTTAAAAGCTATATTTCATGCAAACTGCATAAATGATAAATACACCAATGACTTTAATATACAGTTTGATGTTATTTTTTAGCAAATACCTAAATTTCATTTCACAACAAAGTGTCCGATATTTTTAAGAAATAGATGTCTTCAATAATGTAACAAAAGGTAAACATTTGATATTCAGATAACATAAATATTTTGAATATTAACTGTTTTGTAAATAAACATATTTTGGGTATATTTTGGATCATTTTTCTTTGCACAACTGTCATGTTGTTACCACAAAGCCCCACCTAACTCCACACACATACTATACTATAGATTTTTGTGTATGCAATTTTCTACAACAAAAGTGTTTCATAAGAAAAAAACATTTTAACATTTAATTCTAATTTAACAACTGAAAGATAAATATTAAAATTAGAATAAGTTATCTGGAAAAATGTGTTTGGTTATGTCTATGGATTTCATGGGGTAGATACAAACAGGTGGATCTAGAGATGGATTGGGGGGAGGGGAGGGGGGGGCAGGGGTCTGGCCCACCAAAATTTTGCGACAATTATAATTTTATTGTATATTATTTTTAAAAAAATTACGATCTCCCTCCAAACCACCCCCACAGTTCCCATGGCATTCTGCCTCATGTCATTTGGGCCCCTTAAATGGATTTTCTGGATCTGCCACTGACAAACTAATAGAACCCCCCCCTCCCCCCCACCAAAATTTTGCGACAATTATAATTTTATTGTATATTATTTTTAAAAAAATTACGATCTCCCTCCAAACCACCCCCACAGTTCCCATGGCATTCTGCCTCATGTCATTTGGGCCCCTTAAATGGATTTTCTGGATCTGCCACTGACAAACTAATAGAAACCCCCCCTCCCCCCCCCCCAAAAAAAAAAAAAAGCAGGCAGTCTTAGCAATAAAATCACAAAACACATAACAATATAATACAGTAATATCTCACAACTCAATTTTATAATGTAACAATTTAACACATAACAAGTGATTTATATTACATGTATATCTAAACCGCTTGTGTATTATAAAATAATTCACTATCCATAAATACTTGTACAGTGACTAGTATTCATAAATATACAACATACAAACCAACTATAATGTCAAGTAGGCATAGGTGGTTGGCTAGATGGTTTTCAGCTAGTCACATTGATTGTGTGGATCACTGGTATAGCCAGGATTGCATATTGAGGTGTGGGTGGATGGGTCCACATTGTCTCTAAGTGTGATATGAGGTCTCCACGGTCACCCTCCTACCTGGATATACCAGTGGTGTGAATAGTCCGACACAAATATTCGATGAATTAACTCAGGGCTTCTAGAATTTACATAAAATCCACTAGCCATGGGATCAGTGATAGAGCTTAACACTAACATTGGGGGTTGGGTTGGGAGCAGGATATCCATATTTAACTAAAAAAATTGATAACAAAAATTCACTAGCTGTCGGGCATGGCAATACTAGTTATTTACTAGCCCAACATTGAATATCACTAGCCATGGGAGTAGGGCTACCATCATCTAGAAGACCTGCAACTATTAAAGGTCACTGGGCTGTTGAGTTCAGGTGGGGCAACTACTATAGGGATATACATTATGAGGATTTTTTTTTTTAATATACAGTGAGGTGTCTTTAAACAAACATTCCTTTCCTTTCTCTAGTAATTATTAGCCTAACAAACCATCTATGGGTTACTAGTTGACTTTACAGTTGACTCATGTACTGTACACACTGACTAGTATTAAGTATGCATAACCATGATAATAAATTATAAATGAAATACATGATACATACTGACTAGTATTAAAAAAGCAACATGGCAACATTTTAGAATTAAAAAAACAGCACAATTTTGTCAGTAATAAATGCATTATTTGCAAACAGTTTGGCATAGGTTACAACCAACTACATGGGCTGTACGTCTATATTCTGAAGGTCCACTACTCCATTGGTCTACTAATTAAACGGCACTATACTCCACCCAAAAGTCCTAACTCTAACATTATCCTTAACCCCAAAGTTCAGGTGCTTAGCATCCTCTGGACTGTTGGGCCTCCATGAGTCCGACATAGTGGACTCGAGTACTCGAGGGTCAAACTCAACCCGGACCCGAGTACCCGACACTTACATCAGATGATGATCAGACAAAGGAATAAAGTAAAATAACATTATGCATCTTAATTCCAGCGCTGAACATGGATGTCAAATCATGCCATTGTATTGCATTTAGAAACCGGTTGATATGTTCAGTGTTGTGACGGAAAGATTCCACCTTGTACGGATACTCGAGTCCTTTAAATGGACTCTAGTCTTGCTAGACTCAACCCGTGCTTGAGTACTTGAGTACTTGAGTACTCATGCAGACTCTACTGGACTGTGTGTGTATGTGTTGTGTGTGTGGGGTGGGGGGTGGGGGTGGAGGAGGGGTTTAAATATGAACCTAGTGGACTCCTCTGTCAACATTTTCCCTGGATATCTATATGAATGACATAATATTTGTACAACAAAACTGTTTTAACCTCAGAGGGGATGTTTGTCCACCCCCCCCCCCCACCCCCAACCCTACCCCCAGCTTACACCCCTGAAGTTAAGACCATGTTCCATTCCTGTTCAGGAAATAACTGGACAAATGCCAAGAAATATTATGATCACCTTTTGGAATAATGGACCTACAGTTAATCTCTATTTTTAACTCTGAACATGAGTATTAATTATATATATGTGTATATATCGTACATGTAAGTTTGAAAAACAACTCTTCCATTCTACATGTATGAAAAAATAACGAATGACACATTAAAAATCCATCAAAAAACATTTTAAAAAAACAGAATCTGCCATTAAAGCCAGAAGCTGACATTAAATCTTTAAAAACATTATGTATTTATGATATAGGATAAGTATATATAACCAATTTGGTGACAGTTCTGTCCAAACACAAAATGATTAGTGTTTTAATGAAAACTATAATAAAGAAAGAAAGACATAAGATATAAACACACATGTGAAAACTAGCAATGTTTCAGTTAAGTACTGCGGTAAGTAATACAAATTACTAGTGTAATCTTAATGTTCAACATGAGTAGTTCTAGTCCAATGATAACTTTATCTCTCGCAAAGACCAGCTTATAAACTCTTGTACCAGTAAGCCCAATCTCCAACATTCACAATTCTAACATCCAACATTCGTAACCCCTATTGGTAATCCTAATATCTAATACTGGTAAATCTAATCTCCAACAATGGTAAATCTAATCTCTAACTATTATACTATTGTCTCCTGTAAAACCTATCCTGTGACTACAGCTTATGTATCATATTTCTCATTTGCCGGTGTGTAACCACCTGAGCATAATAAAGTCTCCTACATCTCTAACTATTATACTATTGTCTCCTGTAAAACCTATCCTGTGACTACAGCTTATGTATCATATTTCTCATTTGCCGGTGTGTAACCACCTGAGCATAATAAAGTCTCCTACATCTCTAACTATTATACTATTGTCTCCTGTAAAACCTATCCTGTGACTACAGCTTATGTATCATATTTCTCATTTGCCGGTGTGTAACCACCTGAGCATAATAAAGTCTCCTACACTGATGACACTGTGCCCAATCTCTCTCCTACACTGATGACACTGTGCCCAATCTCTCTCCTACACTGATGACACTGTGCCCAATCTCTCTACTACACTGTGATGACACTGTGCCCAATCTCTCTCCTACACTGATGGCACTGTGCCCAATCTCTCTCCTACACAGTGATGACACTGTGCCCAATCTCTCTACTACACTGTGATGACACTGTGCCCAATCTCTCTCCTACATTGATGACACTGTGCCCAATCTCTCTCCTACACTGATGACACTGTGCCCAATCTCTCTACTACACTGTGATGACACTGTGCCCAATCTCTCTCCTACACTGATGGCACTGTGCCCAATCTCTCTCCTACACAGTGATGACACTGTGCCCAATCTCTCTACTACACTGTGATGACACTGTGCCCAATCTCTCTCCTACACTGATGACACTGTGCCCAATCTCTCTCCTACACTGATGACACTGTGCCCAATCTCTCTCCTACACTGATGACACTGTGCCCAATCTCTCTCCTACACTGATGACACTGTGCCCAATCTCTCTACTACACTGTGATGACACTGTGCCCAATCTCTCTCCTACACTGATGGCACTGTGCCCAATCTCTCTCCTACACAGTGATGACACTGTGCCCAATCTCTCTACTACACTGTGATGACACTGTGCCCAATCTCTCTCCTACACTGATGACACTGTGCCCAATCTCTCTCCTACACTGATGACACTGTGCCCAATCTCTCTACTACACTGTGATGACACTGTGCCCAATCTCTCTCCTACACTGATGGCACTGTGCCCAATCTCTCTCCTACACAGTGATGACACTGTGCCCAATCTCTCTCCTACACTGATGACACTGTGCCCAATCTCTCTCCTACACTATGATGACACTGTGCCCAATCTCTCTCTTACACTGATGACACTGTGCCCAATCTGTCTCCTACACTGATGACACTGTACCCAATCTCTCTCCTACACTGACAACACTGTGCCCAATCTCTCTTCTACACTGTGCCCAATCTCTCTCCTACACTGATGACACTGTGCCCAATCTCTCTCCTACACTGACGACACTGTGCCCAATCTCTCTCTTACACTGATGACACTGCCCAATCGCTCTCCTACAATATGACACTGTGCCCAATCTCTCTCTTACACTGTGCGTCATGTTATATCTAATATTAATCTATAGCAATGTAACCCTGACTTATTTTATAACTGCAACAATATGGCAAATGGTAGACAGAGAAAAAACCAGAAACATGTTGACCACTAAGCCAGCTACCACTCTGAGCTACCACTCTGACTTAATAAATACACAAAAAAGACGTGCTAAGAAGTTACAAACTTGATCATTATGTTGCAAAAAACACAAAACAACATTAGTTGGAGAAATAGATAAAACCAAGCTGCAAGTTACTACATTACAAGTCAGTTAATGTTAATTATAAACCCTGCATAGTTCAGAAAGCATGCTACAGTGAAATTAAGATCAGAAACATATGCCCTTAAAGATGAAATACATTAATTTAAAGGTTGTGTCTCCAAGAATGAGAAAGTTCACCCTTAAGAAAATCAGAAAATATGGTGTGTGTAAAATGCTAGTTACAGAGATGACGGTAAGTGTCTTCGACTATCCTAGTTCTGAACAAAAACTGTCATCCTACTTTTAGAAGGACCCTTCCCCCCATGTATCAAGCACTATATTAGCTGGTACACTGATACTAGTTCACATTATATTATTGAAATTTAGTAGCCAGATGAAACAAAATTTTATGACAAGAACTCTAAAAGTCCTGTCACATATCTCACCAATGGCAGCTAGGTGTCATCTTATTTAATGCGACATTCAAAGTTGGGTGCACTTTGAACTTTGACCTGGTGAGATCTATATATACATGCACAAATACAATACTTATATTAGTTGATGAACTGAATACAAAAGTACATGCGAACAGAAAAAGTCTAGTCTTGTAAATGAGAGAAAGATCTGAAACAGGGAAAATAACAAATTAAAAAAATATTACTTCAGTTACAGCAGAGCACAACCATCTCTGAAAAATAGACATGATATATAAGACAGAATACAGACATTTAAATTCTAGGAGATTCATGGGTTATTAAAATACAAATAATTCAAAATATGGATAAAAAACCCATTATCTTGACACTGAAAAACTGAATCAAATAGCTCCAGATAAGCATAATCAATGTTGGTGAAAATTATGCCACGGAACAATTTTCTGACCTCAACATATCCCAAGCTACTGAGAAAAAAGCAACAACAAGGTTTGACTGTAAACAGGTGCAGATTCAGGGGGTGCATCCCCCTCAAACTTCAAAATGACATGTAAAATGCAGTGTGTAGTTAATGAATATAACTAACTTATTTCTTTGTTTTTAAGGAGCATTGCCATATATGTTAGTGTCATTTTGAATACTGTATAGGGGCCTTTTTAAACATTGGACCCCTCCCTGAGTACTGTACCCTATCCCTTGCAAAATCCTGGATCAACCCCAGGTAAACATATTTTAATTAAATGCAAATGATTTGCAGTACATATATTTTGTACAATGAAAACACTGCAGAAACTATTTAAAAATTTGGCACCAAGTATAAATTCAAATTGAAAAAACAATTACACTTTTTGTTTTTTAAATTTCAGTTGATTTCAGGCAAGTAAAGATATAATTTATTTATCATATATTGAAAACTATTCGATCAAATTTAACATGTAACAGACAGACAGGCAGACCCGACTGACCAACCGACCGACAGACAGACAGACCCGACTGACCAACCGACCGACAGACCCGACTGACCGACAGGCAGGCAGGCAGACCCGACTGACCGACTGACCGACCGACAGACAGACAGACAGGCAGGCAGGCAGGCAGACCCAACCGAACCAACCAACCGACAGACAGACAGGCAGGCAGGCAGACCCGACCGACCGGCAGACAGACAGACAGGCAGGCAGGCAGACCCGACCGACCAGCAGACAGACATATACAGGACAGACAGACAACAATCAATTACGTCGTTATGTCATCAGTTACATCTGGCCACTTTGTAATTGATTTTGTATTTGTTTACAGACTACAAGAAATTAATAGGATAAATCATTTGCCCAGTCTGAATACTACATGTATAATGTTACCGGACATGCCGTTTTTACACCCATACAGTATGTATTTTACTGGTTTATACTGGTTTATACTGGTTTATACTGTACACGTGGGTGTCCGTGGTTATCATTTAGACATGTACACATGTAGCCCACATGTACCATGTACATTACCACACCTCGTACTGGCTTGTACATCATATACACTACACAAAAAATTAAGCAACTTAAGTATTTGTTTTTAATAAATCATATTTCCAACTGTTTGTTACCTTATTTTAACAGGGGTGGGACAACGCCCAGTGGTACAGCTCTTGCCAATGTGCAGTCAGTCTAGGATCAATCCCTGTCAGTGGGCCCATGAGGCTATTAATCAAACCAGCTAGTGCACCATGAGGCTATTAATCAAATCAGCTAATGCACCATGACTGGTATATCAAAGGCCATGGTATGTGCTATCCTGTCATTGGGATGGTGCATATAAACGATCCTTGTTACTAATGGAAAAATGTATTGGTTTCCTCTCTAAGATGATATGTCAAAATTACCAAATATTTGACATCCAACAGCCGATGATTAATAAATGAATGTCGTTGAACAAAACAAACTTAACTTACATTAATGATAGTACACTAATGATAAACTGAACAATGACATATCTATTACGTATATTTTATTGTTTAGATTATCAATTTCCATAGAATCGAAGTGTTTCTGGTCATCCTGCATTTTTCATATTTTTAAAAACGCACGTGCGTCTGACAAGTAGTGGTTATTGATTCGAGTTCTAGTCTTATTTTTTTAAGGATATTTACCGGTTTTAACGTCACAGACTCTTCTTTCACTTTGTTGTAACTTTATCCAAATGTGTTACAGGTTTATAGATTAACTAAACTTAGTGTCAATTTTATACACGTTGAAACTAGGGTCTGCGTCTTTAATACATGTTAAAGGGACATTCCTGAGTTTGTTGCAATTTTGAAGATGTTATCAATTAACAGAGGCTTTTTAACGATTGTAATTACATATCAAATATATTTTTCTGCATAATATATTAGTGGCTGTATATTAAATGTGTTTCTGACCATTCTAATATTTTTACTAGGTCAAATTTCATTTTATTTTCTAAAATAATTGTTAACATACGTACAAAATTATTTGAAGACAAAATCCAGTTTGTGCTTCTTACAAATATTAAGACGACCAGAAACACATTGATTGTACAGACACTGATATTATAAACAAGAAAATATATTTAATATGTAAGTTTAATCGTAGAAATATTTTATTAGTCGGAAACATCTGACAATGCAGCAAACTCAGGAATGTCCCTTTAAATGGCTTCCAATCATCTAAGTTAGGAAAACAATAAATCACTCAACACAATTAGTTTTTCACTACAACGTCTGCAGCTATCTCATTGCAACTGCTATTAAAAATATATCATGTAGATCATAAAAGACTTAATTTCTGTGGGGAATATAGTTCACATTGGCAGCTTTTGGCTGTGGATAAGATATGTGCCACATCTGATCACATGTGGAAAATGGGAGCAGGGTGGTGCCTACACAATCTTGAGGACGGGATGTGTAGCTGAGTGGTAAAGCGCTCACATGATGTGTGGTCAGTGTAGGATTGACATCCATCGGTGGGCCCATAGAGCTATTTCTCATTCCAGCCAGTGAACCACAACCACAACTGATATATCACAGGAAGTGGTATGTGCTATCCTGTCTGTGGGATGGTGCATGAAAAATTGAAGCAGGTTTTCTCTCTAAGACCAAAATTACCAAATGTTTGACATCCAATAGCTGATGATAAATGCATAAATGTGCTCTAGTGGTGTTGTTAAACAAACTTTCAATTTTACATAATTTTGAAGAATGACGGAAGAAAGAAATGTTTTATTTAAGGATGCAGGACACATTTTAATGACAGTAATATAGCATTGAACCATACAGATAATGAGCTGAAACCCATAGCTGCTACACCATGGACTATTCTTTTGTATTTCTGGTAACAGCAAGGGATCTTTTATATATACCATTCCACAGACAGGATAGTATACTTACTATGGCCTTTGTTACACAAGTTGTGGAGGAACACTGGTTAGAAAAAGAAACAGCCCAAATAGCCCACTGATGGGGATTGATCCTAGACTGACTGCACACAAAGTAAGAGCTTTACTATTAGGCTATGTCCCAGACTCTCCACCCCTTCATCCCTGAAGAGAAGCAGTTTATTTTATATACCCACACCCAAAAATAAAATTATGTAAATTATGTATGCATAGAAAACATGACGAGGCAGACCAAGCAAACACAAAATAACAGTAATTATTATAGAGCCTACCACTCCCACTTCCCCTCATATCACCAAATCTGGAACTGCCCTAGATTAAAACTGTCTGGATTACAATTATTCCTAATAAAATTTATTCCACAATCACCAAAATTTGCAACGCACTGTGAATCAATATCTGGTGCCAGAATGTCCAGACACTAACGTGCCAGCTTGACACTTCCATGTGCTCAACCCGTGGCTGTTGTTATAGCTCTAGGTCACATGTAACATTTACCACACTATCCACCGAGAAGTAACTAGGCCTACATCTATCTGCACTTTTGAACAGGTTCAATAGATCTACATGTGTATGTGTCATATACTGACGAAAGAAATGTTTTATTTAAAGACACACATTTTAATTACAGTTATATGGCTTCCGATATGTCATACTGACGAAAGAAATGTCTTATTTCATGACACACATTTTAATTACAGTTATATGGCTTCCGATATGTCATACTGACGAAAGAAATGTCTTATTTAATGACACACATTTTAATTACGGTTATAATGGCCTCGGATATGTCATACCGAAGAAAGAAGTGTTTTATTTAATGACACACATTTTAATTACAGTTATATGGCATCAGATATGTCATACCGAGATGAAAAACGACATAATACTGATAGAAAGCTGGACATAAATGAAGATATACAGACTTATAGGTTTGTTTTGTTTAACAACATCACTAGAGCACACTGGTAAATGATCAGCTATTGGTTTTGAAACATCTAAAGATTCTGACACATACATGTAGTCTTCTGAGGAAAGCCACTACATTTTTCCATTAAGGGGTCTTTTATATATACTTTCCCACAGACAAGACAGCACATACCACAGACTTTGATATACAAGTCATGGAGCACTGGCTGGAATGGGGAAAAATCTATTAGAAAATGATTCCACTAAGGGGGTTTGATCCTAAGATACAAGCACTTCAGCTGAGTGATCTACCGTGTCTTTGGTATACCAGTCAAATAGCACTGGCTGGAATGGGAAAAAATCAAGTACAGAATGAGTCCACTGTAAACGTTCGATCCTAAGATCCAGGCACCTCAGTCGAGTGCTCTACTGACTGAGCCAGATTCTGCTCCTGAGTATAGATATAAATACAGGATAAATTGCTAAAGACAGACCTTATTAACTTTGATATGATTTACGATTAACCCCCCCCCCCCCCCCCCCCCCAATATCATGGCAAATGCTGACAGACCTAATTAATTTTAATTCTAGGTGACGGATATGCATGACACTGCTGTTGACAGTATATGAATACAGGATCAATTGCTAAAGACAGACCTCGTTAACTTTGATATGATTTACCATTAAAAAACCCCACAATATCAAGGCAAATGCCGACAGACCTAATTACTTTTAATTCTTAGTGGCTGATATGCATGACACTGCTGTTGACAGTATATGAGTGAACCCCCCCCACCCACCCACCCAAACCCAGACCTCCCCAAATAAGGGGAGGTATCACTCAAGAGTCTCTTACACCCCATCACTTCCCTGAGGACTAGTTGAAGGAGAGAACCATAATTTTGATGTCCCCTTAGCATGTGAATTTATATACGGCATCGATATGGTAATGACTTCCCATAATCTAGTTAGGGGAGCAATTAATCACTTTTTCACGGTGAGGTATAAAAACCCCACCAACCTTATAATGTACATTTGTGTATATAAATTATTGGCAAATGCCAAGTGTGTGCTCTTGGCCAAACAAAGAATAATTGGTGCGAGAACACTTTACAGAATACACGTTTATGTAATAGTGGCTACTTGGCTATAATACAACTGGCTGGACAATTCCATCTGATCTAGAATCAATCAATATTCTGGCTATTTTCGTCTTTTGGCAGTTAAAACCACTTGGGAATTCTGTCTGGGACAATAGCTATTACCGGTAGATCTGATCTATGCAATGTCCTTTTAACCACAGAGCTGCGATACACAAGTTTTAGATGTTTGTGACAACAAGGCTGAGAGTTTCAACAGAACTAAAAGGGAACAATATATTTTAATATATTTTAATCCTTTGTAATATAAGTTTAAATTTTAAAAATTTGAATTTATGAGCTACTTTGATTTAAAAAAAACTAAAAACAGCATATGATGATGTGAATAACATAAACAAGAAAATTATAATATTAAATATTAATCCATAATATAAGGCTGAGATTTTCAAAAAAAAAAAAAAAAAGGGGGAAATATATTTTAATCCTTTGTGACATAAGTTTAAAATTTTAAAACTGGAATTTATCAGCTACTTTGATTTTTAAAAAAACTAAAAATAGCATATGATGATATGAATTAACAACAAATAAAAGAAAATTATGAGATTAAATATTAACTCATAATATTAATAGCTAACATACATGCATCATATTCCATATTCCAATGTATTTATAGAATAAATATTATGGCAACAATATATTATACATGTATTATTAGCACTACATGTATCAACCAACATTTACAAAAAAACACCCCAACTTTTCAAAATTAACTTTAAAAAACAATACATCTACTTGTATGCAACAACACAGTTTCACGAGTCACAACAATATAGGATTTAAAAACAAAACAAATCTGAAATCCATACTGCATCTTTAAAAAGTATTAAAAACATCTTCTGATGTTCAAGCTGTTCATCATCTACATACTATACAAGTATGTACACATATTGAAAAAAAACAAAAACAACCCTCATGCAATGTTTGTAAAGAGAACTAAAACACTTGCCCATTCATCTGCGGCACATCTAATGAATACACAGGCGCCGACTCCACCGTATAGTAACGCTTCTTGCCATCCGGCAGACAGGTTGTCTCCCTTTTGGAACTCCAGTGATGAACAATCTCCTGATCCGACGGACACGTCTTGCGGAACGTTTCGTCGGCATAGGCGTTTCTGAGGTAAGACCACAGACCCGTCAGGCCTGGAGGGAAGTCGAAGTCCTTGAATGCCTTGGAAGCCACGCGAATATGCTGCAGCTTGGGCAGCATGAGGCAGTCCAGGTGTGTCAGCTTGTCGCTGCACAGGAAGCGCGTGCCGGCTCCTTGCATGAAGGAGTCCAAGGCATGCAGCTCCTTCAGTAGCGGCTCGTGGTTGTGGCTGACATTCTTCACGAAGAAGGAGAACTTGGAGAAGATGTCGAGACACACCGTATGCGCCTGCAGGTTCGTGTAGCGCAGGTCCGGGCTTGGGAAGTTCTCGTCGATGTACTGTACGATCTCGTCCGAGTCCATGACCACCTCGTCTTCGTGCCGGATGACGGGCAGCTTGTTGGCATACTTCTTGAAATCGGGCGGCGGCCGCGCCATGTTCACGGTGATCACCTTGTAGTTGAGGGCACCGTACTTGGCCTTCAAGTCGAGGATCATGTAGAAGCGCTGACAGAATGGACAGGCCCCGTAACTCTGCCCGTCCCAGCCAGCTTTGACGTACAGCTCTACGCTGTCGGACGGCAGCGAAACGCTCTTCTTAGCACTCATCGTGAAGTTTTAATCTTCCCTGCAGAATTCTCTCAGAGTCTGTTAGTTTTTGTTTAAGTGTTTTGTTTGACAGTTATCCCTGCATGAATGGTGTCACCTGAAATATAGATAGAAGCACAATATAAATACAGTGAAACCTCTCATAACCGAACCCTCTGTAAACCGGACATTTTTCACAGTCCTTTTTTA
The DNA here is from genome assembly GCF_016097555.1 of Gigantopelta aegis. NCBI lineage: Eukaryota > Metazoa > Mollusca > Gastropoda > Neomphalida > Peltospiridae > Gigantopelta > Gigantopelta aegis. Next base: position 30,451,316 of record NC_054713.1, on the reverse strand, counting down.
AAAATCAGTAAACACTGTAACCTCTCTAAACCGGATACCTCTTAAACCAGACATTTTACTGGGTCCCAAGGGTGTCCGGTTTAGAGGGGTTTCACTGTATATATATATGTGATGACACTTGTGCTTCCTGTCCGCAACAGTGACATAAACATTCCGTATTAGTTTTTAGTAATAATATCTACATGATTTCTTGTATTAATAATATGAAATAATATCTACATGATTTCTTGCAATAGCAATATGAAATAATATCTACATGATTTCTTGCAATACATGTAGCAATATGAAATAATATCTACATGATTTCTTGCAATAGCAATAAGAAATAATATTTACATGATTTCTTGCAATAGCAATATGAAATAGTATCTACATGATTTCTTGTATTAGCAATATGAAATAGTATCTACATGATTTCTTGTATTAGCAATATGAAATAGTATTTACATGATTTCTTGTATTAGCAATATGAAATAGTATCTACATGATTTCTTGCAATAGCAATATGAAATAGTATCTACATGATTTCTTGTATTTGCAATATGAAATAATATTTACATGATTTCTTGCAATAGCAATAAGAAATAATATTTACATGATTTCTTGCAATAGCAATATGAAATAGTATCTACATGATTTCTTGTATTAGCAATATGAAATAGTATCTACATGATTTCTTGTATTAGCAATATGAAATAGTATTTACATGATTTCTTGTATTAGCAATATGAAATAGTATCTACATGATTTCTTGCAATAGCAATATGAAATAGTATCTACATGATTTCTTGTATTAGCAATATGAAATAATATTTACATGATTTCTTTTATTTGCAATATGAAATAATATTTACATGATTTCTTGCAATAGCAATAAGAAATAATATTTACATGATTTCTTGCAATAGCAATATGAAATAGTATCTACATGATTTCTTGTATTAGCAATATGAAATAGTATCTACATGATTTCTTGCAATAGCAATATGAAATAATATCTACATGATTTCTTGTATTAGCAATATGAAATAATATTTACATGATTTCTTTTATTTGCAATCTAGGGAGCGGGACGTAGCCTAATGGCAAAGCGCTCGCTCAATGCAGTCGGTCTGGGATCGATCCCCGTTGGTGGGCCCATTGGGCTATTTCTCGCTCCACCACAACTGGTACATCAATGGCCATGGTATGTTCTATCCTGTCTATGGGATGGTGCATATAAAAGACCCCTTGTTGCTAATCGAAAAGAGTTTTTGATTTGTACTGCAGACCACTTTTATTGTACTTAACTAATGCAGCACTCTGGATCTTTTTGTGCTCAGGTCCAATTGGCTACCGTACACACATTGTACTAAATATTGTGTACAAAGACAAATTCCACAAATACAACTGCAATGGACTCTGCCATCTTTGTCACTTAACACAGAAGTAGCTATATGCATGGCAGCCGTGTGTATGTACATGTAGCCTCAGCTAATGAATGAATGAATGAATGTTTAATGACACCCCAGCACAAAAACCTCGGCTAAGGAAAGCTGGTTATCTACACAAGTCTTCTATTTTTTGTGGGGAAAGCCAGTGAAAGGCCACCACACCCCATCTAAATGTTCTCATGCTAATGTTCACGGGTTGCATCGAGTACGAAATAATATTTACATGACTTCTCTTACTCACCCATAGTGTGTCTTATATGTTTGTTTAATAAAAAGTTTCTACAATAAACACTAATAAAAAATATCAAGGGCTCAAGTCTCTGAATGGCAAATCAGTGAGAGATATGCATGTACCGGTAAACAGAAGATAAAACAAAAATTTTGATAAACTTTGCAGATCTTGAAAAGGAGCGAGTTAAAAATTATACTGCAAGCTTTTCAAAGAATTTAGACGGGAACAGCTACCTGGTATATACATACATACAGACAGACAGACACACATATATATATATATATATTAATTTACTTTTTAATGGTGTGTGTATGTGTGTGTGTGGGGGGGGGGGGGGAGTTTGATTTGATTTATCATAGAAAAAAGAAAGAAATGTTTTATTTAACGACGCACTCAACACATTTTATTTACGGTTATATGGCATCAGACATATGGTTAAGGACCACACAGATTTTGAGAGGAAACCCGCTGTCGCCACTACATGGGCTACTCTTTCGATTAGCAGAAAGGGATCTTTTATTTGTGCTTCCCACAGACAGGATAGCACAAACCATGGCCTTTGTTGAACCAGTGAACAAGTGGTTTACACCTACCCATTGAGCCTTGTGGAGCACTCACTCAGGGTTTAGACTCGGTATCTGGATTAAAAATCCCATGCCTCGACTGGGATCTGAACCCAGTACCTACCAGACTGTAGACCGATGGCCTGCCAGGACGCCACCGAGGCCGGTGATTTATCATAGAGATGAACAGACCTGTGCCCTTTCCCTCTCCCCCTTCTGATGCCTATGCTTGCAACTGTGCTGTGAACATTTAACAGGTAAATAATTTCTAAACCACGGCATTCCTTTCCTATTAATAGCCTTCGTTTTGTTTACTTCCACCAGCTGCTTTAAGGCACTTATGGGTCACAGACTCAAGAGTTAGAATTTTTGGAACATAAACATTTTCTCATTAAAGTGCATTCCAGGATATCCTTTTTACATATTGTTTTAATAGTACAAGACAAGCTATTTTGTAAAAACATCCATGTAATTGAAATATTCAGATTGTATTAACCTTTCTATAATTTAATAATCAGTCGGTTCCAAGTTCCACATTAAGAGCATCTTTTGTTGTACCAACTTGGACAGGTGGCATCTAGCTCAGTTGGTAGAGCGCTTGCCTGATGTGCTTGGGTTGTAAGATCAAATCCCGTCAGTGGACCCATTCTCCAATTGGGTTTTCTCCATATCCAAACCAAACCACCGGCCTCGGTGGCGTCGTGGTAGGCCATCGGTCTACAGGCTGGTAGGTACTGGATTCGGATCCCAGTCGAGGCATGGGATTTTTAATCCAGATACTGACTCCAAACCCTGAGTGAGTGCTCCGCAAGGCTCAATGGGTAGGTGTAAACCACTTGCACCAACCAGTGATCCATAACTAGTTCAACAAAGGCCATGGTTTGTGCTATCCTGCCTGTGGGAAGCGCAAATAAAAGATCCCTTGCTGCTAATCGGAAGAGTAGCCCATATAGTGGCGACAGCGGGTTTACTCTCAAAATCTGTGTGGTCCTTAACCATATGTCTGACGCCGTATAACCGTAAATAAAATGTGTTGAGTGCATCGTTAAATAAAACATTTCTTTCTCTTTCTTTCCTTATCCAAACCAATGCCCTACAAATCTTATATTCTGTCCCGGTTGTGGGAAAGTGCACATAAAAGATCTCTAGCAGCTAATGGTAAAATGTAGCAGGTTATTTTCCTCTCAGGCCTTGACCTTAACTTTTTTCAGTGGTAGCCCACCAGTCTACCAGGTTATAAAATCTGATAGCCCTCAGTAAAAATTGGTAGCCCCATAATTTTAATAAATTGAAAAAACCTAAATACTTTTTTATTTAAACATGTTGTTTTAGGTGGGGGGTTTACGTGTTTAAGCGTCTTGCTGATTGTCAAGTAACTGGATGTGAAAAAAAAAAAAATCTAGTAGACTGGTGGACTACTGAGTTTAGACACCTGGTAGACCAGGCAACAGGCCTCAGACCACAATTAATTTCGCTATATGTTTCTATATAGCCTTATTGGCTATAACATTTTTATTAATATCAGCAGGCCCGCGAAGTTTTGTATGTACCTTTGCCTGCATGGGGGACACATACCCTTTCTCCCAGCACATTGGTTTAAACAGACACACCCTCTAAACCCATTTTACACAAAAAGCACTACTTTTGCATGGGCCAGATTTACCACAAACAAGTCTTCAATGTCAACAAGTTACACATGTTTACAAACTACATGCTATCCCCTGTCACTTCAGTCAAACAGTTGCCACTTCATAGCTGTCTGCCATGAAATAATCACAGTCAAACAGCAGACTACTTGCGTGGTCAAATTTCCGGATTTTAGACAACCAAATGGGAAGATAACTGTAATCTAAGGTCAAGAAATTGGAAGCCAAAACAACCCGGGCTACTGCTAAGGTCGAGCACTGCCTCTGATGACTATGTGTCATAATTACCAAATGTTTGACATCCGATAGTTGATGATTAATTAATCAATCAATCAATCAATGTGTTCCAATATCCAAACCATTGTCCCACAAATGGTAAATCAAAGGCTGTGCTATATTCTGTCCTGTCTGTGGTAAAGTGCACTTAAAAGATACCTAGCTGCTAATGGGAAAAAAAAGTACCATGTTTCCTCTGAAGACAAAGTGTCATAATTACCAAATGTTTGACATCTAATAGTTGATGATTAATTAATCAATGTGTTTTAGCACTTGGTGTTGTTAAGCAAAACAACTTGGACAGTATCCCAAATACAAACAGGTCAGGTCAGGTCAGGTCAGGGTGTTTAACGAGCACATTCAGAACAAGCTGTTGTAGCGCACGCCTGTCCTGGGCACAGGTGTCGGCCTCGGTTGGCTCCTCTGTCCATGACAGGAAATACAAAACAGGTTGCTTTAAAAATATTTATACTTACAGACCTTGAAAACATCCAATATAAGCACTTTTTAATGTAAATGTACCACACTTAAAAAAGCTGTTTCTCGTTCCAGCCAGTGCACCACGACTGGTATATCAAAGACCGTGGTATGTACTACCCTGTCTGTGGAATGGTGTATATAAAAGATCCCTTGCTGCTAATCGAAAAGAGTAGCCCATGAAGTGGCGACAGCGGGTTTCCTCTCTCAATATCTGTGTGGTCCTTAACCATATGTCTGACGCCATATAACCGTAAATAAAATGTGTTGAGTGCGTTGTTAAATAAAACATTTTCCTTCTTTCTTTTACACTTAAAAACAAAACAAAAAAAAAACAGGTAATTATCAACAGACAAGGACACTTGCAGCCACTAACTAGAACCCAACATGACATTCTAAGTTTGTTTTGTTTAACGACACAACTAGAGCATATTAATTTATTAATAATTGGCTATTGGATGTCAAACATAATTATGGTCAGTTTGACAGTCATAGAGGAAACACACCACATTTTTTCATTAATAGCAAGGATCTTTTATATATCCCACAGACAGGATAGCACATACCATGGCCTTTGATATACCAGTCATGGTGCACTGGCTGGAATGAGAAATAACCCAATGGGCCCACTGATGGGGATCGATCCTAAACTGACCGTGCATCAGGCAGGTGTTTTACCACTGGGCTACGTCCTGCCCCCTTGGGGGATGAGTGGGAGGAGATACCTATAATTGACACAAACAATTACAAATTGTGTTTGCTTAACTAGTATTTCTTTTTCCCAATTTAATAGAATAATAAAATAATAATAAACCCCTCACCCAACAAACCAGATATACAGAATTGTGTTTTGTGTGTGTGTGTGTGTGTGTGTGTGTGTGTGTGTGTGTGTGTGTGTGTATGCATGTGTGCAATCGTGTGTTTTTGTGTTTCTGTGTGCTAAATATGAACACCCGACAAGGTTGGTGGTGTTCAGTTCACCACCAAAAGGGGTGAGTGTAATGTTACGTTTCCACAAATCTACTCCTGAAAATAAAATGTCTACTTTTAAAATGATAATTTACAGAAAGCAATAAATTTTTTTAAAAAGGCCTGATTATATCAGGTTTTTGAACCCCCCAAAATGAAAGACCATGTAGAAAAAACACATTCTTGTTTTACCAAAGACAACATAGAAAAAAAGCTATGAATTTGTTTTAAAATAACAGGGAATATAATAATAATATACATGTACTGTGTTTCTGATAGAGAGTAAAATGGGTATGGCGTAATAACCCCCAAAATTTGCAGGCTTTTTTTTTAAGCTAACCTTTTGAAAAATTAATCACTCTTATCACTACTGGTACTGTATGGTTTTGTTAACCCTAACCCTAAACTTTAAACCATTTTCTTTCTGGAGGGGGGCCCCCCATATCCCCTGTTGACTGTGGTTGCATTCAATTCCATAGTGCCATACCCGAAAATTTCTTTCTGGTAGAAAAACTGATGTACAAAAAGAATACATATATGTATTACTCAGTACAACAAAAGATAATAGCTGTTAACATCTCAAGAATGAATGAATGAATGTATGAATATTTAATGACACCCCAGCATGAAAAACACATCAGGTGTTAGATATCAAAGGATACGGTAAATGCAGAACAAATATTTACCTCAAGATAACATTTCTACTTGGCTAATGAGCAACAATTAAAATGTACAAAAACATTTACCTCAACTTTTCACCTCCAAGAGAATAGGGAAAAGTATTTTTTTTTTTATCTCAAGTTTTTACCTTAATCTTGCGATTTTTATTTATAAAAGAATGCAGAAAAGTAAACATACACAAACATTTACCTGTATTTTTTTTTATCTCAACACAAACCCATTTCTACCTGCCCAAGAACATTTATATCAAGTTTTTACCTTAATCTTGCGATTTTTATTTAAAAAAGAATGCAGAAAAGTAAACGTACCAAAATATTTACCTGTATTTTTTACTTTAAACAAAACCCATTTCTATTTGCCTAATTAACAATCAAAAGAAAAGGGAAAAGTAACTGTAAAAATAAATAAATGTATTTACCTGTATTTTTCACCTCACACAAAACCCATGTCTACATACTTGCCCAAGAACATTTACCTGAAGTTTTCACTGTTATCTTGCTATTTTTATTTAAAAAAGAATACAGAAAAGCAAATGTACAAAAGTATATACCAGTGTTCTTCACTTCAAACAAAACCCATTTTACTTGCCTAATTAACAACAACCAAAAGAAAACGTAAAAAAAGGTTAAACAAATAATAATCAATTTTTTTTTTTTATCTGTATTTTTCATCTCAAACAAAAAAATATTTCAACTTGCCTGACGAACAACAACTAAAAGAAAAGAGAAAAGCAAATGTAAAAAAACCTTAATTACCTGAATTTTTCACCTCACACAAAACCCATATCTACTTGCCTATAGGACCGAAACCTGAACTGTTCCGCCAGTGGAGGTGGGAGTGAAGGGAGGTAAATATTAGAATGTCACGATCGTGTAAGATGGAATTAGCCCGCCAAGTCAACAAGGTGTACGCAAATCCAAAATAGAGCATTTCCTGACCACGAGAATGGCATCACGCCACACAAACGTACATGTGTCAGAATATTGCCACCAGACGCAGCAACTGGCGGAAAATTCTTCACCACAATGCAATGGGTCAGTGTTTTTCATTACAGTCTCACTAACGTGTACAAAACATTCTTCCACTATTGTGTTGGGTTGGCCGCAGCCGCTCCAGTCAGCGGATACAGGGTTATGACAGTCACGTGAAATGGAACACTGGTATGAAGTATGATGTCAGTGGTATTGGGAGTGGGGTAATCACACACAACTGTGATATAACACTAGTATGATGTCAGTGGTATGGGGGAGGGGTAGTCACACGTAACTGTGATATAACATTGATATGATATCAGCAATATTGGGAGGGGCGGGGGGGGGGGGGGGGAGGAGGAAATTAGTCACACAATACTGTGATATAACAATGGTATGATACCAGCAAAATTGGGGGGGGGGGGGGGGAGAGGAGGAAATTAGTCACACATAACTGTGATATAACACTGGTATGATGTCAGTGGTATTGGTGGGGGGTAGTCACACATAACTGTGATATAACACTGGTATGATGTCAGTGGTATGGGGGGGGGGGGGTAGTCCCACATAACTGTGATATAATACTAAGTATGATTTCAGTGGTATGGGGTGGGGGCGGGTAGTCACATAACTGTGATACAACACTGGTATGATGCCAGTGGTATGGGTTGGGTGGGGGTAGTCACACATAACTGTAGTATAACACTGGTATGATGTTGGTGGTATTGGGGGGGGGGGGTAGTCACACATAACTGATATAACACTAGTATGATGTCAGTGGTATTGGGGGGGGGGGGAGGTTGAGTCGTAGTCACACATAACTAGTATAAGTCATGTTTTACAAAGAAATGTAAGAAAATAATAGAATAGAGTTTAAAGTATAACGTCAGTAGTATGAAAGAGTCATATATAATTGCAACATTTGTGTGATATAAGGGTGTATACTACCAAATCAAATCCCATAGATGACAATAGTAAAATATGTGGCTGAAACTCCTACCTGCAGTGTATCAGTTGACAATATAAATACAGATACAAATACTACCATCCCTCACCTTTAAAAAATTGGGGATCAAGCTGCTCATTTCAGAGATAACAGGTAGCGTCTATGACTACCTTAGTTTTGCACAAAATTTGAGTACTTTTTAACAAGTGATCCACACAAGGCTACTGAACACAGTGGTACTAGATGAAATAAAATTGCTAACATTTTTTGCAGAGATGAAACAAATGTGATTTTTTTTACAACCAACACACTCACATTTATCACCCATTACAGGACTTGTGGTATTAACTGCTCAATCAAAAGTACGGTGCACCTCGATCTTTGACCCAGCCAGAAGTTATTTGGTTTAGTACTACTATAAGTCATGTTTTACAAAATAAAATGTAAGAAAATAATAAACACAATTTAAAACATAAAGTCGGTGGTATGGATAAGTCAAAGTCACACATAATTACATTTGTTTGGTATGTCACTTTTTGCAAAAATAAAAATAAAAATAATAATAATAGAACACAGCTTAACGTATGAAGTCGGTAGTATCCATGGTGGATATATATAGCAACACTGGGTTTTTTATTTGTTAGAAGTCATGTTTTACAAAATAAAATGTAAAAAATAATCGTTCACTTATACTCTATACAAGTTACCATAATGAATGAATGTATGTTTAATGACACCCCAGCACAAAAATAGAGATTAGCTATTGGTTGTTAAACAAAGAAAAAAAGAAAGAAATGTTTTATTTAACAACACACTCAACACATTGTATTTACGGTTATATGGCATCAGACATATGGTTAAGGACCACACAGATATTGAGAGAGGAAACCTGCTGTTGCCACTTCAGGGGCTACTCTTTTCGATTAGCAGCAAGGATCTTTTATATGCACCATCCCACAGACAGGATAGTACATACCACAGCCTTTGATATACCAGTTGTGGTGCATTGGCTGGGATGAGAAATGGTCAAACAAAGGCAAGTACATCAATATGATTCTAGTTAGTATAATTTATTAACTGCAACTGATGGAAAGAAATAAAGGAACACATTACGTTGAAGTTTAAGTGACCAATGTACAGTAGTCAAACTAACCCACACACCCTGGAACATGATGAGTACAAAATGTTGGGGAGTATAATACATGTATAGAGATTATTATACGAACTTGTGTGTTGTACCGATTTTATGAAACAAGTGTCAGGATTCTTGTATTGCCCAAGCATATCATACTGGTTATATATCCATGAATATCTTAAACCATGTATATAATAAATGGTCATAGTCCCCTGGGTGACTCAACACACAAGGCACTCAACACATTTTATTTATGGATATATGGCGTCAAACGTATGGTTTAGGACCACACAGATATGTAGAGAGAAAATCTGCTGTCGCCACTTCATGGGCTACTCTTTTGGATTAGCAGCAAGAGATATTTTAAAAGCACCATCTCACAGACAGGATAGTACATACCACAACCTTTGTTACACCAGTTGTGGTGAGAAATGAGAAATAGCCCAATGGGGCCACCGATGAGGATCGATCCTAAACCAACCGTGCATCAAGCAAGCACTTTACCACTGGGCTAAATCCCGCTCCCCACTGAGCGAGTACTATAGATATTTTTAATATTAGTTTTATTTTTACTTTATTTTATGATTTTTAAGATTGGCAAATAAGTAATCCATGTAATAAAAATAAAAATATTATGATCAGTCTTGTAAGGATATACTACAAATGTTATACACCTGACAGACACATGGTTTCAACCAATACATGTATAATATACATGTGTGTGGGGATAATGACAATTGTGCTTATATCCAATTGAGGTTCAAGCATGCTGTCCTGGACTAACACAAGCTGTTTTAAAATATTTTCCTGTTTAGAATATCAGTGTCTGTATAAATAAGGTGTTTGTTGTCGTCATAATGTTTGTAGTAGCCAAAATCAAATTTTAAATTCCAGAAATTTCGTACGTATATGGAAAAGTATACATTACGAAATCAATTAAATATGGCTGTGACAAACATTAGCACATGACCACAAACACATCGAATATACAAACACTGATATTCTAAACAAGAAAATGTATTCAATACTAGTATGTCATTTTAGTCGCCAAAAAGTCTGTTAGTTGGAAACATTTTATAATGGTCGCAAACTCAGGACAGTCACTTTAAGGTCAATGGCTTAACATGTAAATTAACAAGATGTAACCTATTAGAACAAAACAAAACTGTGATTGTGGAAGCAGATCTCTGCTTATAAATCATCTATTATAATTAAAAATGTATTTTCTTAATAGTAAATTAAAAAAAAAACTAATTTAGCTTTTTTTCTTTTTTTTTAAGCTTTTCAGCATTTGCAGAACTAGACTAGCTGTTCAAAGGTGTAATCATTGCTCTGGAATGCATGTGCCATTTAATCCATGGAATAAAAGCCCCGGGCCTCTATTTTCTCAGGAACTGCCACAATTTGAGATCCGGATTGTAATGGAGACCTGGCATTTATTACAAGTAACATGCTTTACAGATATTTATAAGCTGATACTCTACTCACGTGGGATGTATCCTAGCTAGTAGTAAAGTGCTCACCTTGGATCAATTCCCATTGATAAGCCCACTGAGCTCAAAACCTGACACTTGTTTCGTAATATCAGGGGGCGGGACATAGCCCAGTAGTACAGCGTTCACTCGATGCACGGTCGGTGTGGGATCGATCCCCGTCGGTGGGCTATTTCTAGTTCCAGGCTGTGCACAACTGGTATATCAAAGGCTGTGTGGTATGTACTACCCTGTCTGTGGGATGGTGCATATAAAAGATCCCTTGCTGCTAATCAGAAAGAGTAGCCCATGAAGTGGCGACAGTGGGTTTCCTCTCTCAATATCTGTGGGGTCCTTAACTATTATGTCTGACGCCAAATAACTGTAAATAAAATGTCTTTCGTAATATCAGTACCACACTGAAGCGTGTATAATAATCTCTGTGTATTTGTAGTATTGCATGCCAAGTTACATGTATGCAATTGTATGAGCAATTCTCAATGAGACAAACAAACAATTCAAACAATTTGATACTAAACTGTAAAAAAAAAAAGTAAACAGAGATGCATAACATTAATGATGTTGTTTAACCATAATTCATTGTAATTAAAGAAAAATGTGAACCGATCACAAAATACATGTATAACCAACACAGCACATAAAATGTCATGTTAGAACCAAGAAAGATGGTTTGCTGGTGGATAGCTAGACAGGAAGTAGATTTTATTGATTTAAATTATTTGTTGCATGCAAGCTAAAAATGGAATGGAAAAACCAATCACATTGGGGTGCACAATTAAATGGTGTTATTTGTTTGTTTTTGTTTTTTTAATCATCATTAATATCAATCTCACCAATTTTTACTTTTCAGACCTCAAAATTGCGAGAACGATCATTTCGTTTGCACAAATCCAATTTTGCATAACCTATTTTATGTCTGCACCCAAATTCATGGAATCATTTACATGGATATTACGGGTTACGCCACGGTTACAGTTGACCTAAAATTAATTTGGCATAACCCATAAATGGGTTACACAAATTTTCAGTTCTTGGAGGCCTGCATTTTGTTTATTATCATCATCTAATATTATCATAAAGGTGTATACTGCAGACAAGGCAGTGAAGAAAAATAAGGCATCTAATAAATGAAATTACAGTCAGACCTGTTCAAATGGCCACCTGTATTAAGCAGCCACCTGGTTTAAGAGACCTAAATGTTCTTCTAGTCTTATATCGTTGTCTAAAAGACACCTGTATTAAATCGGTCAACTGTCTTAAATGCTTGGACAAATGTCTGTTTGGTTTTAACACCACCACTATAGCACATTAGTGTATTAATCATTGGTTACTGGATATCGTACATAATGTGGTATTTCATTTTACTAAATATTTTTATTCCTCATTAATGGCCCCATTGGGCTATTACTCATTCCAGCCAGTGTTCCACAACTGGTGTAACAAAGGCTGTGGTATGTACTATCCTGTTTGTGTGATGTTGCATATAAAAGATCCCTTGCTGCTAATTGAAAATAACTCATGAAGTGGTGACAGTGGGTTTCCTCTCTCTATATCTGTGTGGTCCTTAACCACATGTCCAATGCCATGTAACAGTCCTTGGTTTTTGCAAATTATAGGCGAGTGGAACATCGCACACCTCAGTATGCTAAGGTGAGTGAAAAATCACTCTCAAAAATAAATAAAATAGGCAGTGGAACTGCGACTGGATTTTGACTGGTACGTCCAGTATTTCCCGATTTGTTCAACAAAGAGAAATACCAGTTTAACGACTGCATGGAAGCCACTGTAATGTTTTTAATTTTTATTGTTTTAATAAAAGAACCTTCCTATCAGCTATGAAAACTGTTGATTTTTGTGAACAGTGGAAATAAATATACACATCTATTTTACGTGTGCTGTTTTTCACTTGTCAGATTGAAATTATGTATGCTGTACGAGCGCAATAGTACCCGCGCACCTTAAAAAGCAAGGTCTGATATAACCGTAAATAAAATGTTTTAAGTGCGTCATTAAATAACACATTTCTTTCTTTCTTTACTCATTAATGGCAATTTGCTATAAAATATTATCAAAAAAAGAGAGAGAATAATTACACACAAACCAGGGTTTGACAAATCCACAAGCCCTCGGTCACAGCTAGTGAATTTTTATTATACTGGCCTCGGTGGCGTCGTGGTTAGGCCATCGGTCTACAGGCTGGTAGGTACTGGGTTCGGATCACAGTCGAGGCATGGGATTTTTAATCCAGATACTGTATCCAAACACTGAGTGAGTGCTCCACAAGGCTTGATAGGTAGGTGTAAACCACTTGCACTGACCAGTGATCCATATCTGGTTCAACAAAGGCCATGGTTTGTGCTATCCTGCCTGTGGGAAGTGCAAATAAAAGATCCCTTGCTACCTGTTGTAAAAGAGTAGCCTATGTGGCAACAGCAGGTTTCCTCTAGAAAACAGTGTCAGAATGACCATATGTTTGACGTCCAATAGCCGATGATAAGATAAAAAATCAATGTGCTCTAGTGGCGTTGTTAAATAAAACAAACTTTATTTTTATTGTGGGCTAGTGGAAATTATCAACTGTAGGGGCAGGATTTAGCTCAGGCGGTTGAGTTATCACTTGAGGTGCTTAAGTCGCAGGATCAAACCATCTCGGTGGATCCATTCAACTGATTGGGGTTTTGTCGTTCCAACCAGTGCACCATAACTGGTCAAAAGCCGTGGTATGTGGTTTCCTGTCTGTGGGAAAGTGCATATAAAAGATCCCTTGCTGCTAATGGAAAAATGTAGCGGGTTTCCTCAGATGATGACTACAAATCAGAATTACCAAATGTTTGACATCCAATAGCTGATGATTAATTAATCAATGTGCTCCAGTGGTGTCGTTAAACAAAACAATTTTTTTTTTTATCAACTGTACTCCTATATTACAATAGCCAAAGCTTCTGTGAGGATTAGTGACTTTCTCAAACTCTACACAGTATTTACTACTTATTGGTCCGTCCGTCATCTTACTGGCCCCCCCCGCTCCATGAAGCGATCTTAGCCCTAAGATCAACTTAAGTGCATAGGGTAGCTATGCCCTTAAGGTAATCTTAGGGCTAAGATCGTTTCATGGAACGGGGCCCAGGCCAGAAACTGGACCTAGGGTGGACCTGGGACGGACGTGCCTGAAACCATTGCGGTATATGGGCACGTAAATAGAGATCCAAGTCTTAAGAACTTATTGGTAACTGAAGGAGAAGTGAAAAAGGGGAGGGGGGGGGGGGGGGGGAGAGGTGCTTGATGGGGAAGAGGGTGAACCAATATTGAAAAAAAAGAAGCCAAAAACACCCAAGTTCAACATTACCTGATTACTGCAAATAACTATCCTTCCATTCCTGTTATAACAAACTGTACAAGTTGTTGAGAAGTGTGTTTACAAGGCAAATAATAAAGTTCATTTTCCAGCCTAAACATATAAAGTTGTGAATTACCTGTTTGCTGTGCAATTAGGTCTAATCCACACGACGTACATACCATGAGTGCCGGCACACAGCTAAGCTGGGCAGAGGCAGTGGGCATCACAGTTCATGTGGTCAAGACACTTTCAACTCATACATTCTTTTTTTAAAGTGTATCATTTATTAAAAAAAATAACAACAAAGAATATACCTGACTGATGCACATTAAGTATATATATATTTTTTTTTTTTTTAAAGTATAATTTATTGTTTAAAAGTATAATTTATTTTTATTAAATATAATTTATTCTTTAAAAATAACAAAAACATACTTGACACAAACTCAACATTCAGTTAACATGTTCAATTGTTTATATATATATTTTGAAGACCCCCCCCCCCCCAACAAAACATACACAAGGGACATTAAGTTGTAATTTTCAAAGAATACATTCTTATTAAAAAATAAAATTCATTTTTCAAAATTACAAAAAGATACCCAAGGCACAGTATTTAAACATTTAGTTGAAATTTTCAAACACTACATTCTGTTTTGAAGCAAATGTATCATTATTTTTCAAAATTACAAAAGCATACCTATAAACCAGTGAGGAAACTAACACCATCATACATGTGTATATTTATACTAGATACTTGTACAAAATAGAGGCAACATGCACTTTAGCCTTTGATGTACCATGGTGCGGGATTTAGCTCAGTTGGTTGAGTGCTCGCTTGAGGTGCTTGTTTCGCAGGTGGATCCATTCAACTCGATGGATCCATTCAGCTGATTGGGATTTTTCTCTTTCCAACCATGCAGTGCACCACAACTGATACGTGCTTTCTTGTCTGTGGGAAAGTGCATATAACAGATCCCTTGCTGCTAATGTAAAAATGTAGCGGGTTTCCTCTGATTACTACGAGTCACAATTACTAAATGTATTATGTTTGACATCCAATAGCTAATGATTAATTAATCAATGTGCTCTAGTGGTGTCGTTAAACAAAACACACTTTAACTTTGATGTACCAGATGTGTAGCACTGGTTGGGACAGGGGGGAAAATCCCCAAGACCAGACAGGACAGGACATACCACTGCCTTTGATGTACCAGTTATGGGGCACTGGTTGGGATAGGCAAAAAAAAACCTCAATCAGAGACTGAGTCCACTGAGAGGCTTTGATCCTTTGAAAAAAGAACTTCATTCAAGTGCTTTATCAACAGAGTACAGAATTAATCACAGCTATATACACTAGTCTTGTAAACATGGTGATCCCATAAATAAAACACCTGTTGTATTTTGATAGGTGGTCCAGCTGCATTTGGAATGTTAATATCCATTCATATAAATAGTTATTTCAGTTCTTATATCCCATTAAGGTTCAAGCACGCAGTACTAGGCACACACCTCAGCTATCTGTACTGTTGGTCAAGGACAGTGGGTTAGCTGTTAGTGGTTGGTGAGAGAGAAGTCGGTTAAGTGACTGCATACCTACCTAATGAGTTGTTAAACTCGATCTGGATGGGAAGGAAGGAAGGAAATGTTTTATTTAATGACACATTCAACACATTTTATTTACGGTTATATGGCGTGGGACATATGGTTAAGGACCACACAGATATTGAGAGAGGAAACCACCTGTTGCCACTTCATGGGCTACTCTTTTCGATTAACAGCAAGGGATCGTTTATATGCACCATCCTACAGATAGGATAACACATACCACGGAATTTGATATACCAGTCGTTGTGCATTGGCTAGAACGAGAAATAGCCCAATGGATCCACTGACGGGGATCGATCCCAGACTGACCGCACATCAAGCAAACACTTTCCCACTGGGCTACGTCCCGCCCTTCGATCTGGGTGGGAGACAGTACCGAGAGATGAACCCAGTACCTACCAGCCTTATGTCCTATGGCTTAATCAATCCGTCACCGAGGCCAGTATGTTAACAGGTCTAAAGCCTAAATCCTGTTATGTTATATTAATTAATTTAATTAAAAGTTTAATATATAAAGTATAAGATCAATACA
Source organism: Gigantopelta aegis (assembly GCF_016097555.1). Classification (NCBI taxonomy): domain Eukaryota; kingdom Metazoa; phylum Mollusca; class Gastropoda; order Neomphalida; family Peltospiridae; genus Gigantopelta; species Gigantopelta aegis. The sequence goes on along the minus strand of NC_054713.1, from coordinate 30,435,017 downwards.
GTGAAACAATTTTAAAAATATACAGGAAAGCTGAATAATATCCAGGTTTCTGTTGGTTTTATTAAAATATGATTTAGTTATTGATACATAGACTGGTATAATATACAAGAAATCTTTCTAAACCTGACCCAGAACAAATCAGAATTTTGCCAAAAGTGGACAAGTTTCACGGTCCCGAATTTTATAAATTCTAACATGTGACCCTTTAAACACTGGATTCTGTCCGAATTGGACAAATATTAGAGCTACAGCATGATCCGGTTCAGACCGGTTTCACTGTATAAATAAAAAAAGGTATGGTGCCTATCAGAACAAACTGTTTTTCTTTGACTTGTCATCACCACCGAACAACCTCGAAACACCGGATCCTTTCTAAATCAAATAAATATTAGAGCCCCAGCATGATCCGGTTTAGACTGGTTTCACTGTATAAATGGAAAAGGTACAAATTGTAACACTCTTTTTGTTTTTCATTGACTTGTCATCACCACCGAACACCACAGCTGGATGGTCTATCAACTGAGCTAACAAGACCCGCCCTGTATTTACTGAATGAATAAAAATGCACCACAATGTTCTAATTAAACGGTTAAATATCTGAGTAAGCTTTTTTTTTCTCAGATGTATTAAACAATTATTTTAAAACATTTGCTGTAGTTTTTCAGGCCAATAATACATAATTAGATGTAGGCCTACATTCTTTACTGCATGTAACCTGCCAACCTCATGAACTAATTAAGCTGCAGTTGATATATTTACCAATATTTATTTAGTAGCTGAATACTGTGCCAGTGAACTCAATCAATTAAATGCATTCTTAAAAAATATAACAAGTTCTCTGCAAATATATATTTGATATGTTAGAATATAATCGAATAAATACCTGCATTCCCTTCCCCCACTCCCACCACACTAATATAATATGACACGGCAAATAAATATATAAACAAAACTCATTTTATAAAAACAAAACAAAAAACAACAACCCCCTCCCAGGGTTAGCTCTGGGTGAGCAGAAACCTTCGCCAAATCATCTATTTATAAACTTCGAAAATTTTAAAAACATGTAGTTATTTTATAATAAAATAACATGGTATTACATAAAATAACATGGTATTACATAAAATTTATTTGCCAAATGAAAATAAAAGTTGCCAACTGTTTTGAAAATTCACAATTGGCAAACTTGGTGAGTGCCACAGCTAGTCCTGACCTCTCTCCCCCCCCCCCCCCCCCCCCCCCCCCCCCCCAAAAAAAAAACCCCTCCAACAATGGTCAGATTTCACCGGTCACTCTGAGCATTTATAAATATGATTTAAACCAACTAATTAATAGATCTAATATATGTATACTGTCAAACCTGCTCTAATGGCCACCTGTAGAGGTCACATTTTTATTCTTCTAAATACCAGTAACTCAATATAGTCAAACTGACCTGTTTTAAGCAGCCACCTGTCGAAAAATGTCACTTTTGGATCGTTTCATGACTGCTTAACACAGGTTTGACTCCACTGTCATCTATGACTTCATTCATTCCATTTATACTTATTTTCCTGCTTATATTCAGTGAAGGTTCAAGCACATTGTCCTGGGCACACACCTCAGATATGTGGTCTCAGGGTTGAAACAAAATCATGATTTTTTAAAATCGATTTTTAAAATTTAAATCAGATTTATTTGATTTTTAAATTTTTTACTTTAATTTGGAGCTTCTGAATTGAATTCTTGCTCCCTATTAAATACACGATTTGGAAGCTTCACTGCATTCTGAAAGGAAATACCTCGAACATCTAGAAATGAGGCAACAAAATGCATTTTGGGGATTATTGAGTTAATGTTTAAGTACTTGGTGTTTAGCCAGAATGGCTATATAAGGTGATTTGACACGTGAAGTCAGTGACTTCAAGTCACATCTGTTAGATCTGACTCTAGAGCATCCCCAAATTCGTCCAATTTACCACATTGAAGCAGAGTGGCTTCACTTGACACCTTCTATTGTGTTGATCTCCCAGGATCATCCCAACCATAGATTTGGGGGAACTGTCACTGATCAAGATGACTTGTTAGACTACATGGTGTTGAAATCTAATTGCAATTCAATTATAAATATATGTAAAAATAATTATCTAGCGTAAGTAACAATTGATTTTAAATAACACTTCATTTTTTGTACTGCAAGTTAATTGATAAATCACATGTTTACAAAATAATCAATAAAAATAAATGCAATAATCATAAAAATCAAATGAAACAATAAAAAAAATCGAAATGCTTGATTTTTTTTATTTTTTTGCAGTGATTTAAATCATGATTTAAATCAAATGATTTAAATCAAACAACTCTGTGTGGTCTACATGTATCTGTCCAGGACAGAGGATTTGTGAATAGTTGTTAGTGAGAAGAAAGTCTGTGTATAGTGGCCTTACACCTACATGTACCAACTGAATGTTAGACTCAATCTGGGTGGAAACTTAAGTAAAGTTTGTTTTCTTTAACGACGCCACTAGAGCACATTGATTTTTTGTCTTATCATCGGCTATTGGACGTCAAACGTATGGTCATTCTGGCACTGTTTTTTAGAGGAAACCCGCTGTTGCCACACAGGCTACTCTTTTAAGACAAGCAGCAAGGAATCTTTTATTTGCACTTTCCACAGGCAGGATAGCACAAACCATGGCCTTTGTTGAACCAGTTATGGATCACTGGTTGGTGCAAGTGGTTTACACCTACCCATTGAGCTTTGCGGAGCACTCACTCAGGGTTTGGAGTCGGTATCTGGATTAAAAATCCCATTGCCTCGACTGGGGGGTGGGAACTTAGAACTTAAAGAGTATTTTTACATGCCTCTGTACCACTAAGGTTTCAGGCATGTTTCTGGATAGCCAGTGATCTGACCCAGGACAGAAAATACAAAATAGGGCCAATTTTGAGTAATTACTCTTATGTGGGGGAGGGGGCAGGACTTTGATCACAAAAAAATGTTTTTGGAAGTATAACCTTTTACGTGCACCACCACACAGACAGGATAGTACATACCACAACCTTTGTTACATGTACCAGCTGTGGAGCACTGGCTGGAATATTTTACATGGTGTCAGAAGTGGGATTTTATTAATACATATGTAAACAACAAGTCTAAAAGACTGTAAATTGGTTTGTAAGAATTAAGTCGTAGACATTATATATATATACATGTACACTGCTGAATGAAGAGATTGTAAAATATCCATGAGTGAAAAATGCCAAAATTCAATCCTCCAGAACCGTTAAATTTCTAAAATCCCATAAAAAAAACTGGCCGTGCCTTATTTTGCATATATTGGTACGGTAATTGGTCAACTTACTCCAACATGACTGCTGAAAGTTGTTTTATTACGAAAACATGAAATCATTCAGTTTTTTATTCTGAATGGAAGGAAGGAAATGTTTTATTTAACGATGCACTCAACACATTTTATTTACAGTTATATTGTGTCAGACATATGGTTACGATCCACACAGATAATGAGAGAGGAAACCCGCTGTTGCCACTTCATGGGCTACTCTTTTCGATAAGCAGCAAGGGATCTTTTATATGCACCATCCCACAGACAGGGTAGCACATACCATGGCCTTTGATATACCAGTCGTGGTGCACTGGCTGGAATGAGAAATAGCCCAATGGGCCCACCAACGGGGATCGATCCCAAACCAACCGCACATCGAGCGAGTGCTTTACTACTGGGTTATATCCCGCCTGTATTCTGAATGGGTGCTGTTGTGTTATATTAAGTCTATGTAAAACAGCCCTGCCCTCTAATTTACCAAAATTCAAAGCATGTATACACCACTGAGGCCAGTATCCATGACTTCGTACCTTTTTTTTTTTTTTAACCTTATATTAAGATTACAGGACACCATGTTTGTTTGCCTAGACAGAATGGCTCCAAATGGATGTCTTGCATACACTAATTGTAGTGAGCACTTTTGAACTGGTAACTTTTGCTAGATAACCATTATCATTTGAGATTACTGCATTATTTACCTAGTGAAATAGTCGTTATTTTTTTAATGAGAACACTCTGTTAATTAAACCAGTTGATACACGGCCAACGCTATCTGGAGGTTATCTTGTTCCCTATTACCAGGACTGACCTTAAGAGTTCCTCATTAATTGTACAAATTAAAGTAGGCGAATATATAATCAGCAGTAAAGATGTGTGTCTAGCTAGACAGTGCTGGGCATGACCATCTACAATTTTAAGTTAACACCAGGCACGATCAATCAATTTAAGCTCTTTTTTTCAGTAACCAACATTTTGTCAGTAACCAATTTAAATATGTAGCTTTACAAAGGAGATATTCAAGTATTACATAACACAATATTTAGCATACCCCCTCTATATCTATGTTATGTTTATAATTCTAAGACCATTTCCCCCTGCCCCCCCCCCCCCCCCCCCCCCCCCCCACTATAATTATTTAATGCTTGGGAATCAAGAATTTTAAAAGGATGAAATGTGAAATGTTTAGTGCACTAAGCACTGGATGTTGAATTAAAGTCTGATTAACTAGACGTCAAACATTTGATAATCTGACATATAAATATACAGTACTAGAGAGAAAGAAATGTTTTATTTAACGATGCACTCAACACATTTTATTTACGGTTATATGGTGTCAGACATATGGTTAAGGACCACACAGATTTTGAGAGGAAACCCGCTGTTTGCCACTACATGGGCTACTCTTCCGATTAGCAGCAAGGGATCTTTTATTTGTGCTTCCCACAGACAGGATAGCACAAACCATGGCCTTTGTTGAACCAGTTATGGATCACTGGTCGGTACAAGTGGTTTACACCTACCCATTGAGCCTTGCGGAGCACACAGGGTTTGGAGTCGGTATCTGGATTAAAAATCCCATGCCTCGACTGGGATCCAAACCCAGTACCTACCAGCCTGTAGACCGATGGCCTGCCACGACGCCACCGAGGCCGGTCCCCCCGCTATAATTATTTAATTCTCGGGAATCAAGAATTTGAAAACGATGAAATGTGAAATGTTTAGTGTACTAAGCATTGGATGTTGAATTAAAGTCTGATTAACTAGACGTCAAACATTTGATAGAATACTAGAGAAAACCCACTACAATTCCCCATAATAAGAAATATCTTATATATGCACTGTACCAGGCAGGATAGCACATACCACAGTGTTCGAGATTAAAAACTTGGGGCAGTATCCCAGTTGGATACTAATATTTCAAAATCCGGTATCCCATCTGAGAATTTAGTATCCCATTTAAATGATATATATATGCACTGTACCAGGCAGGATAGCACATACCACAGTGTTCGAGATTAAAAACTTGGGGCAGTATCCCAGTTGGATACTAACATTTCAAAATCTGGTATCCCATCTGAGAATTTAGTATCCCTTTAAATTAAATTTATAAATCACATCGAAACAAACTTGGACGACACTGTTCTCGTTCCCAATTCTATTACAACGCCACAATTGTGGAATTCGTGAAATTTGTAATCAAATGGAATCTATTTTTCAATAATACTAACACAAAGTAATATTTAGCAGTAATTTATAAGTGATTCTGACATTATTAATGATAAACCTACCTGTATCAATTTTCTGCAGATGTGGAATCAATATCTCAAATAAAATTTGAAGGGAGGAAACATCCAACAAAAGTGCCTGAACCTAAGTTGGATATGGGCACATGAAAACAGTTCCCATCCCATCCAACAAAATCAATAGCAACTTAGCAGTTCCCAGACTATTGCTACACCGCTATTGTTCCAGTGTAGCATTACACTGGGTATGAGTTGGGGGAGATATTGTTATGGCATAGCATTAGACTGGGTACGTCGCTACGAGCTCAAAAATACTGTTACTTAACTTCACCAGTAAATGACGACTTTCATTGTTTAGTGAAAAATAAAGACGCACGATTAAAAAACCCAACAACATTATATGGTATCCCGGTGGGATACTGGGTTCTTGAAGTCTGGTATCCAACATTAAATTCTGGTATCCCTGGGGTATCGGATACCGTTAATCTCAAACACTGTACCATAGCATATTATATACCCATTTATCTGATTGTTTGAGATTTTTTCCATGCCAACCAGTGCCCCATAACGTTTTTTAATTCTAGCTAGACCAAGACAAAACCTAAATCAGGGCCGTACCCTGATCAAAATCCTAGGGGGGTGGGCACTACTTTTTATAAACAAATGAAAAGCTACACAAATTAAACCCTGAGATGTGTATGCTATTTTCTGGAGTAAAAAAAAAAAAAAAAAAGTGAAATTCTCAGGGGGTAACTGCCCCTCCCCCAGCCCTCCCCCTGGAGTGTACGACCCTGTAAGTCCCCTCTAGTTGGACTGGTAGGATACTACTAACTGGGCTAAAAGGAATGTATCTTGCTAAGAACAAAGCCCGCCAGCTGGAAATAGGATTGCACAGGATGAGGGAAGGGTTTGGGATGGTGTGTGAAAAAGGAGATGCTGATATGTATGTTACAGTAGCATGGAAGGAAGGAAGGAAATGTTTTATTTAATGACACACTCAACACATTTTATTTACGGTTACATGACGTCAAACATATGGTTAAGGACCACACAGATATTGAGGGAGGAAACCCGCTGTCGCCACTTCATGGACTACTCCTTTCGATTAGCAGCAAGGTATCGTTTATATGCACCATCCATATACAGGATAGCACCTACCATGGCCTTTGATGTACCAGTCATGGTGCATTGGCTGGAGTGAGAAATAGCCCAATGGGCCCACTGACAGGGATCGATCCCAAACCGACCGCGCATCAAGCGAGCGCTTTACTACTGGGTTATGTCTCGCCCCACAGCAGCATGGAATTAAAAATATAGCAAAATTAATCACAAGCTTGAAAATGACCTTTGATTCCGGGTTTTATCCAGTGAATTTTTATTTCATAAATTTATGTGATCTAAAAAAATGGAACCACTTTTTGCAGGCCATTATTTCAAACCCTGCTAACTTCTATTATCTATATATTATCTTAAAATGTGCACAACTGTTGTTGTTAAACAAATTAGGTTTTTTTTCCAACATGTAGAAGAAAATATTTTTATAAGGACCTTGGTGAACATCACAAAAAAAAGAGAGAGTTCTCCCTTGCATTGGAATTGCCTTATCTATACCTCACAACAGTGATGGAATCTATTAATATGCCACCTGTACGTTGGCAAACTAAAACACATATACAGAGATAGCAGGCAGCTAACTATAGGTATCCCTTCCTGGCCTCCATGAACATTGTGTCATTTGTAAATAACTTCAGTTTGACTTGATGTAAGAAGAAACGTAAAAGTGTTTAGGAAATAACAAACAAAAAAGGACTATTTTTGTGTGCAATTTAGAAAACAACTGGCTCAGAAATAAATAACTTGTAGTAAATACCATGGTATGAGAATGATGTTTCCCGATGGGAAGGACTATATAGATAGTTAAAACAGTATTGAAACAGATCCTCTACCACATCAACTTCAACTAATACATATACACACTATGTACACATACATGTACATATCGTATTCATATTCAGTGGCATAGGAAAGTGTGTGTGTGTGTGTGTATGTGTGTGTGTGGCACACTTTTATATTTACACACTTTAACACTATTATAATATAAAGCAAATATAAAGCAAAATATCTTAAAAGTGGGGGGGGGGGGGGGGGGGGGGGGGGAGACAGACATGCTTCCTACGCCAGTGATATTACATGTATATAATATTCATTACCATCATAACTATTACTACATATATCTGTTTTAACCATTTTATGTTCTTATTATGTTATCCAATTTATGCCATGCCATTTCATAGGATCCATATATATGAAATAAATGATATAACATTCATGACCATCATTACTATTACTATATATCTGATTTAACCATTTTATGTTCTTATTATGTTGGCCAGTGTATGCCATACCACTTTATATGATCACTGTCGTAGGAAGGGGGGATGTGACCCCTACTTTAATTGTAGCAGCACCGATTGTTTTCATATATATATATATATATATATATATATATATATATGTGTGTGTGTGTGTGTGTGTGTGCCCCCCCCCCCCCACGACTTTTTGGCACCTTCCTACTCCCGTGATGATCCACATATAAGAAATAAATGATTTGAATTGAATTGTAATAGTAACAGTAGTTACAAAATACAAAATGCTTACCTAAAAGAACTCCAATGAACTTTACAATCCTCACACAAAAGGCAGATTTGATGTGGTATTTTTTTTTTTTTTTTAAATCTTAAGTTTTATCTCCCAAATAAGCCGCTGATGGACTGAACACAGGATATATGTGTGGAGTGAGCAACTGGTGCCACTAGCATCTCTTACACACACAAAGACAGCTTGCCAAGCTTTGACTTTCAGAACTGGCCTCTCTCCAGCTATAAACTAGTACTACATGTATTTCCAGGCAGGGCTTCACCTAGACTTTAACAAGGCTGTTTGCCCCCAAATATTACTTATCTTTACTGGTAACTGTGGAAGAAGCAATTAAATGCATATGGAAAAGCGGCCTGTTAAAGAATTCCAGTCTCAGGTTATTGGCCTCAGTGGTTAAGCCATCAGCCTTAAGGCTGTATGGTAGGTAGTGGGTTTGCATCCTGGTACTGGCCACGGGTGTAGGAAGGTGTTAAAAAGTGGGTGGCACACACGCATATATATAGATACATGTATAAATCTATCAAAAAAACATCACTGCACATGCCCCCCTTGCCTCCACCCCCTTCCTACGCCAGTGCTGGCTCTCACCCAGAGTGAGTTTAATGACTCAGTTGGTCACTACATTGATTAACCGCTAACAACTAACCAGTAACCCTCTGTCCTGGACAGACAGCCCAGAGTTTGTTTGTTTTGTTTAACGACAGTACTAGAGCACATTGATTTATTAATCATCGGCTATTGGATGTCAAACATACGGTCATTTTGACAGTGTCATTGAGAGGAAACCCGCTACATATTTCCATTAGTTGCAACAGATCTTTTATATGCACCATCCCACAGACAGGATAGCACATACGACCTTTGATATACCAGTCGTGATGCACTGGCTGGAACGAGAAATAGCCCGATGGGCAATGATCTTGAAATCTACTGGTACGCTACTAGAAAATGTATCAGGTTTCATTGCATCTTCATAAATCAAGGCTAATATTCGTTCCTCGTATTCAGCCTTGATAAATGTAGTCAAGATTACTGATATCCACTACTAGCGCCCTCTATTGGAAGAACATTTGTAACACCGATTATGTCCCTTACACGATGACATCGCTGACCAACCACAGCATCGGTAACATGTGACAATCTTGAAAGCAATATCAAAAATTAACCGCCGAAACCTTTTTTTTAAAACATATCGTGACAAACACGACACGTTTCCACGGACGCTGACGCTGCCATCTTTGTTTACAATAACAAGGGAATCTTATAAGGAGCATTGCGATTTGTTGCAATCAGATCTCATCGCATCCAATGAAATTTAAGCATTTTGTGGCACGATTTCTTGACGACATGTATCAAGGCTGAATATGAGGAACGAATATTAGCCTTGATTTATGAAGATGGTTTCATTGAGGCTAAGGGCGGGACATACACGTAGCCCAGTGGTAAAGCATTCACTTCTGTGGGCCCACTGGGCTATTTCTCGTTCCAGCCAGTGCACCACGACTGGTATATCAAAGGCTGTGGTATTTGTTATCCTGTCTGTGGGATGGTGCATATAAAAGATCTCTTGCTGCTAATCGAAAAGAGTAGCCCATAAAGTGGTGACAGCAGGTTTCCTCTCTCAATATCTGTGTGGTCCTTAACCATATAACTGTAAAAGGTGTTGAGTGCATTGTTAAATGAAACATTTCCTTCCTTCATTGAGGCTAAGAGTTTTAACATTTGGAAAGTCTATGAAGGGCACTACATTTATTTTATTAATTACCATCAATAGAAATAACTGTGGACCATCAGAGATATGTAAAGTATACTTAGCCAAACAAGTTTAGCAATTTGATAAATGTGCTTAAATCAAAGAAAACTTGTGACCTACACAATAAAATCAGACACTGGATTTAATCAAGGCATCATTTGTCAGGCTATTTCTCATTCCAGCCAGTGCACTACGACTGGTATATCAAAGACCATGGTATGTGCTATCCTGTCTGTGTGATGGTGCATATAAAAGATCCCTTGCTGCTAATCAAAAAGAGTAGCCCATGAAGTGGCAACAGTAGGTTTCCTCTCACAATATCTGTCATCCGTAACCATACACATGTATGTTTGATGCCATATAACCGTAAATAAAATGTTGAGTGCGTAGTTAAATAAAACATTTCTTTCTTTCTTTCTTTCATTTGGCAGTATAATTAACAGGAGATTTTCAGTACAAAATAAATTGTGTGACTGTCATGTCATTAAATGGTTCTTGGGGGTTCATACACGAAAATTTTAAAATTGTCAGTAACGTGTCTGAGAACATTGGGCATTGCATGTTGATAGCGGTACAACGTCGGCTCATGCTTCTGCTGAGACGGTGAATCTCTGGAATAGTGATAGAGATCCGTTCTTAACTTAAAGCATGTTTAAGATTGTGGACGTTGTGAATATGCACGTGGTTCTCTCGCACCCTACGACCCAACAAGTACCATATCTGCACAATAGGGAACAAGTCGGGCGATCTTGCAAGCCAGTTTAATTAGTGCCTCAATATTGTTCCTCTGAAGAAGTCCAGTCTGGCTGAAATGCTGGTATGCACTGTTCTGTTAAAACAGAACGCCTGGTTGCCCGAGTACATTGTAGAGGGCTAAACGGACATTTTTACAGATATACAGCCCTACAGTCAGAGACCATGCAAGCTATGTAATTTTCTGGCAATCACTGCCCACCACATGGTAGTCAAAGATTGCTGCTCTAAGACCACAACAATCCTATGTTTGACGTCAAATACCTTTACATCGATCATTTCAAATACCTTTACATCGATCATTTCAAATACCTTTACATCGATCATTTTCAAGTTACTTGATTTAAACAAATCCACATATTAATCAGTAATATACACACTACAGAAAGAAATCCGACAGCACCCACATTCAGCTAAACTTTGGGACATGCTAACATGGCATGGTGAAAATGCAATTTTTGTTTTCTAGTCAAGATATAATTTTATATTTAGAATTATTTTACAAATGACCATTAAAAATAAAATGTCTTGCTTTTAAAATAGTTTACAAAAATATATGTATGATAATTGGCGTACTTGTACTACTTGTAAAACATATCATGAATAAACTGAACCGTGAATAAATCGAACCATAGACCAAAAACCGAACCGAAAATAAACAAAAAATAACAGTCCCATACCAGGTGTATATATTTTGCCATTGTTGAGGAGCTTTACTGATGGCACAATATTGCCGTCGGTGATGCTCTCTATCTACGGCAATTTATATCTCAACGCAATTGCTGTCGGTGCCGTTGTTAAGTTCGAGCCCTGCCAATATCATGAGTTCCACCACTACCACCACTACATTGGTCATGTTCAGTTTTGAGGTGACACTGTACCGCTGTCAATGCCCAATGTGCTGAGACACGTTACTGACAATTTTCTGATTTTTGTGTATGGACCCCTAAACACCATTTAACGACGTGACTGTCACAACTTTCATTTTGTACTGAAAATCTCATGTTACTTATATTGACACATTATGCCTCAATTAAATCCAGTGTCTAATTTTATTTTGTAATTCACGAGTTTTTCTTTTATTTAAGCACATTTACCAAATTGCTAAACTTTTATGGCTAAGTATAGAATAACACACTGAAGTGCCCAACTCAGTCAATAACTCACCTCAGTTTACCAACATATTTCCTTTTTTTTTATCAGTCTATTAATCATTCCCAAAATGTCTTCAATTCATTTAGCAGTCTGATTCAAATGTTGATAAAGTTTAAAACAAGCACCTGACACAATTATTTACACTGACATATAGCTCTTATCATTAAGCCAACCTTAAGATAGTTTTTTTTTTTTTTAACGACACCACTAGAGCACAATGATTTATTACTCGTCGACTATCGTAATTTAGTCTTAGAGAGGAATCCCACTACATTTTTCCATTAGTAGCAAAGGATCTTTTATATACTCTTATTCATAGACAGGCTAGAACATACCACGACCTTTGACATGTGCATTGGTTGGAGCAAGAAATAGCTCAATATGCCCACCGATTGCGCATCAGATAACTGCTTTACCACTGGGCTAGTCCCGCCCCAGTTTAAAACAAGCAGCTGACCAGAAAAAGAGAGAGTATTAAGTAGAAGAATTTTAAGCCATCACATTGGCTGTTGGGATGTTCGAACCAGACTACTACCCAGTGGAGAAACAAATAAAAAAAAAAAAACCTTAGATCAATAGAGGTGGGTGGGTGTAATAGGCAGAATCTCTGCCAATAGAATTCTTGCCAACATATTGGTTATAAATATAACTTACAGTAACTGTGTAATATTTGGTAGGGAGAGAGGATAATTATTTTGAAAAGTACCAGTAAAAATAATGGCTATGAAATAATTTGACAAACTGTGACATGAGACCGTATATAATACACGGCTAGATGTAGAACAGACGTGATAACAATGCACATACATGGCACATGTGTAAAACTATACATTTCCCGTTCAACACACGTAAGTAATAACTACGGGTATACTTCGCTAAGGGACGGTCCATAAATATCGATGTGCTTCACAATCCGAACAATGTTAGGATTGGGTTTGACCCCCTCTCTCCCCCCCCCCCCCCCAATCCTAACATAAAAACATTGATATAATGTGTACGAAACATTGACCTTGTTTTACGAAAAGCAATGAACATGTGTACTATACGTTCAACACACGTTTTAACTACGGGTATACTTCGCTAAACGGTCCAGATGTGCTTCACATCCGAACATGTTAGGATTTTTGACCCCCTCCCCCCCCCCCCCCCCATCCTAACATAAAAACATTGAACATGTGTTCGATGGATTGTTTACCTGAAAAGCACATCATGATATTACCCCCCCCCCCCCCCCTATGGGACCGTGAAGCCATCTAATCGACAATGCAATGCATTAGCAACACGAAATACTTACCAGACAATGCATTAGCAACACGAAATACTTACCAGACAATGCTGCAGCCTACATCTTTTGCAATCTGTGTATAATCGATGTCGGGTTTCGCAGTCCATCGTTTATGTTAAAAGATTTACGATTGGTCAATTAGGGAATATTCCAGCCAATTACAAGAACAATAGACCTCGTTTGACAAGTAAAGCACGTGCGTAATGAGGATCTAGAATCGGGCCATTTTGGCGAGTAAATACTTTAGAAATAATAATAATAGATTTTTATTTCAGATCAGAGATCCATAGAACATATATAAACATCACATACAAAACTGATTATATAATGTACAGCAGCTTGTGCCAGCAATTTACACATACAGATTTGACGTACACAGTTGTACACAGCAGGTGGGCAAGTAGGTCGTTTGATATAAACCATTGTTTTTTCTTTCTTTAAATTCAGTCAGCTTGTGTGTGGGTGAGTGCAGTGGCGTAACGGAGGGGGTGGTGGTGGGAGCACCGGTCCATGCCCCCCCATCACATTTTTTTGTTTTTGTTTTTACTGTATTAATTTAAAAAAAAATCATACATACATAATGTGGGTTGCGCCCCCCCCCCCCTATAAAATCCTGGTTACACCAGTATGCGAGTGGGTAGCCTATTATATCTATCGATCTGTGTTTGTATGTAGCAGGCCCATACTAGGGCCGAAGCTAGCGGGGAAAAAAATCCAGACATTTTTTATGAAAATAAAAAAATCAAAAAATCTTCTTAACCATTTAAGGAAAGAAAGAAATGTTTTATTTAATGACACACTCTCAACACGTTTTATTTACGGTTATATGGCATCATAATATGGTTAAGGACCACACGAATATTGAGACAGGAAACCAGCTGTCGCCACTTCATGGGCTACTCTTTTTCGATTAGCAGCAAGGGATCTTTTATATGCACCATCCCAGACAGGGTAGTACATACCACAGCCTTTGATATACCAGTCTTGGTGCACTGGCTGAAACGGGAAATAGCCCAATGGGCCCACTGACTGGGATCGATCCCACACCGACGGTGCATCGAGCGAGCGCTGTACCACTGGGCTGCGTCCTGCCCCGTAACATGTATATTTTAAAAAAGAAAATTTGCTTTCAGTAGGATGTTCTACCAGGAAACATCACCTCCGCACATACTTGCTCGGCCATACCTTTGAACTGGAGGGTGTGTGTGTGTTTAAAAATAAGAATGAGGCTAAATATAGTCATAATAGAGTCTTCCCCAGCTGCAAATGGGTTTTTTTTTGGTTTCATTTACCACCCCAACACGTACCCCCTACCCCCCAGTATCCTGAAAAAACCACACAGATAGAGAATACGGTGAAATTTCAAACAATCATTTGGATAGGAAAGAAACATATATAATAAGACTTTAAAGGAAGAATAGAATTTTTATTGACACCTTGTATACAATTAACATGTATAACATTATAATGGTTTTCTACATGCACCATATTCATTGCACTTGTAAATCAAACGTACAAACAACATCCTGACATTAAACAATCCATGATTTTTGATTATGATTTGTTATGCCCATATCACGATAAATCTTTTTAAAAATACACAGAAAAAACTAACAAGCAACAAAACAAAACAACAACAACAAATATTTATAACAATAATTATTTAAACAAATTAATAAAAATTAAAAATTAAGTTCTATTGGCCCTGTTACTAACCCCAGGGGCCTAATTCACTAAACTCTCGCAACTTTGCGATCTCGCAGTGCAATGCTAAAAGACTTACAAAGAGGATGCTTTGTTGTCTAGCAGAGCCTAAGAGACCTTTGTGAATTAGGCCCCTGGTCCCATATTTTCATCGTAAAATCATCGTAAGCTATGATGTCACAACCTACAATGGTGTTATGATTTCATAGCGCTAAGATTGCTTTGAAAATCCCTAGGTCGGTCATACGAAAACAGAATGCACCTCCAGACAACACACCTTCACCCACGTACAAACGTACACCAAAACCAAGTAGGACACAAAACATTTTTAAAGACAACAATTAACGGTATTATACAGGACTTCTAGAATTTTTACAAAATCCACTAGCCATGGGATCAGTGATTTTAACAATTTACTAGCCACAATTAAAAATTCACTAGCCCTACTTTACTTATGGTAATACAATCTTACTAATAGTAATATTCGGATATGCTACCTAAAGAGGAAGATAGAGATTAAAACACTAAGGTTTTGGATTGATCCCTGTCGGCGAGCCCATTGGGCTATCTCTCGTTCCAGCCAGTGCACCACGATCCCTTGCTACTAATGGAACAATATAGCGGGTTTCCTCTTTAAGACTGTATGTCAAAATTACCAAAGATTTGACATCCAATAGCGGATGATTAATAAATCAATGTGCTTTAGTGGTGTCGTTAAACAAAAACGTTTTCTTATAAGCACAGACATCATGTCTGCAGTTCTATACAGAGCCTAAAACAATAATGGGGTGTGTGTGTGTCAGTCAGGAAGGAAATGTTTTATTTAACGACGCACTCAACACATTTTATTTACGGTTATATGGTGTCGGACATATGGTTAAGGACCACACAGATATTGAAGGAGGAAACCCGCTGTCGCCACTTCATGAGCTATTCTTTTCAATTAGCAGCAGGGGATCTTTTATATGCACCATACCACGGCCTTTGATGTACCAGTCGTGGTGCACTGGCTGGAGCGAGAACTAGCCCAATGGGCCCACCGACGGGTATCGATCCCAAACCGACTGAGCATCGAGGGAGCGCTTTACCACTGGGCTACGTCCCGCCCCTGACTGTTGTATAGTGTCAAACATATGGTTAATTAGAGAGGAAACCTGTTGCTGCCATTCCATGGGCTACTTTTTTATATTAGCAGCAAGGAATTTTTCATATGCACTATCCCACAGACAAGATAGTACATACCTCAACCTTTAAAAAAAAAAGAAGTAAAGTTTATTTTATTTAACGACGCCACTAGAGCACATTGATTTTTTATCTTATCATCGGCTATTGGACGTCAAACATATGTTCATTCTGACACTGTTTTATAGAGGAAACCCGCTGTCGCCACATAAGCTACTCTTTTTACGACAGGCAGCAAGGGATCTTTTATTTGCGCTTCCCACAGGCAGGATAGCACAAACCATGGCCTTTGTTGAACCAGTTATGGATCACTGGTCGGTGCAAGTGGTTTACACCTACCCATTGAGCCTTGCGGAGCACTCACTCGGGGTTTGGAGTCGGTATCTGGATTAAAAATGCCATGCCTCGACTGGGATCCGTACCCAGTACCTACCAGCCTGTAGACCGATGGCCTAACCACGATGCCACCGAGGCCGGTACTTCTGATACTCCCACTAGGTAAGGCCACAACTCCACCACTACATGTACATATTTTTATTATTGCTTACAAACCTCTTGTCAGGTATGGTAATAAAGTTAAAAGTTAAAGTTTGTTTAACGACACCACTAGAGCACACTGATTTATTAATCAACAGCTATTGAATATCAAACTTTTGGTAATTTTTACATATAGTCTTAGAGAGGAAACCCGCTACATTTTTCTATTCTGTCATAGGGTTTTACGTGCACATTCAGAACAAGCTGTTGTAACGCACACCTTTTAAATTTTTTCCATTAGTAGCAAGGGATCTTTTATATGCACCATCCCACAGACAGGATAACACATACCACAGCATTTGATATACCAGTCATGGTACACTGGCTGGAACGAGAAATAGCCCAATGGGCCCATCGACGGGAATCCTAGACAGACAACGCATCAAGTGAGCACTTTACCACTGGGCTACGTTCTGTCCCCAGGTATGTTTTTTGTTTGTTTGGCTCAGTGGTGCTAGGTTACATGACTGATGTCACTTAAATTTCATTTCAACTTATTTCCGTGCTTATATCCAGTTAAGATTAAAGCATGCTGTCCTGGGCACAAACTCTGTCCAGGAAAGTAGGTTAATGGTTAGTAAGAGAGACGTTGGTGTAGTGATCTTACACCTACCCATTGAGTTGTTAAAACTCGGCCTGTACTGTGCTGCGAATCCAGTACCTACCAGCCTTATGTCCAATGGCTTAACCATGACACCACCGAGGCCGGTTATGTCCCTTAAAGTTAAACTCTCGAGTTTTCGGCCATTATAAGGTACATCTAGATCATCGGAGCCTTTTTAGCAACTTATATTTTAAATACATTTTCTTGTTTAGACCATTATGCAAGGCATTTCTGGTTGTCTAATATTTGTTGTTGTTTCAAAACTTATTTTTATTTCGAAAAAGTTACGTTTTCAGGGCTTGAAATTAGGGACTCAACTTATAGCCTAGATCGACTTATGGGAGAAGATACACGGTATATATTTTATTCCTATGTATTGAATTATTTTATTCATATGTACAAACACTATGACGACCAGAAAATTGTAGAAACTTGTTTAATATACAGACAATGGTATTTTAAATAAGAAATTGTATTTATTGTATAATTTTAGCCATTAAAAACGCTCTATTAGTTGAAAATAGGTTACATGTGCCTCTATTTGCCCCTAATTCTAACCAAAAAAAGTTTGGTATGTTTAACACCACCACTAGAGCACATTGATTTATTCATCAACGGCTACTGGATGTAAAACATTTGGTAATTTTGACATATAGTCTTAGAGAGGAAACCCACTATATTTTTCAATTAGTAGCAAAGGGTCTTCTATATGCACCATCCCACAGGCAGGATAGCACATACCACAGCCTTCGATATACCAGTCGTGATGCACTGGCTGAAACAAGAAGTAGCCCAATGGGCCCCCACCGACGAGGATCGATCCCAAACCGACTGCACATCAAGCGAGCACTTTACCACTGGGCCACGTCCCACCCCCAAATTAAACAAGATGTCAGTCCATACTTATCCAATGGTGTGGAGATGTTTAAAAGAAGAGAATCATGGTATAGTAACAAAGGGCCTTCCCGAAATGGACGAAAAGTGTATGTTTAATTAAGTACCCTCTGCCTGTGTATATTTGTGCCCGTTTTAATGGAGTGAAATCTGATGTTTCTTTAATTGTCAAGTGGCTGTCATAAAAAGTGGTTATTATCTTGCATTTCAAGGAGAATGTAATTTTTTTTTTTTTAAATAAACATATAAAGAAAACTTTGATCATTTTTATGTATGTACATGTATGTATGTATGTATGCCCACATAAGACTGTCAGATCAAATGTCGGAATTTAATGTGCTTATATCAAATTAATGTTCAAACACGCTCACTGGGGGCAGAAGACTCTGACTTCCGCCAGAAAATGTGTCCCAAATGAGAAAAGGGGGTAGGGGTAAAAGAAAGCAACGGAAATTTTGAAAAAAAAAAAATAATGGATACATTATAATGGATACAATATAAATGTAATAGCCAATAAATGTTTTATTTTTATTTGTTTAAATTTGTACGCAATTTAGACGGCTCACTAATTTTAAAATATTTCAATCAAGACTATTGAGACAAATTTTGAACCAGATCTAAAATTAGTCTGAGTTTTAGAACCTTTTATTTGCCCAATGGCAGGTTTATACAAAATGAAAGTTTGGCATACCATTTTGTTTTTCATGAATACTTAACTTCACTTCTAACCAATAGTACTTTCCTACATGGACTGATTGGAATGTCCCAAACAACAGCCAATCAAATGGAATTGGAAGATTCAAGCCATTTGATTGGCTGTTGATATTGTTGGGCCAGTCCATGGGATTTAAGGGAAAGGGCCATAGATCTGCAGTAAGTTCAGTCAACTGATTTTTCTAATGTTCGTTAGACTGGTTTATGTGCTACACAATAAATAATATGGCCATGTTAGGAACCAATCAAATAGTTCACATATGTTAGCGAAATGTTTGTTGGCAGATGACGGGTTATGCATGAAAATAAAATATACTACAAAATTACACAAGATCATAGAGACATTTACATTAAGTCTAAAACACATTAGATGATGTGACGCAACTCAAATGTCGAGTTGAGTCGTAACGTGTAGTGTGTATTGATTTTTAGATGGTCTGACATTTGACACAACCGAACATGTTCAGTCAGTCATCATATAAGATTGAAATAATTAAAACTAAATATTTAAAAAACTAAGGTGATCGTTTTCATGCATTCATTATACATTTGTATAAATTTGTACATAAATATGTAGTTTAATCTCATGTATTTGGATTGATTTAAAGCATTCAATGGTTACAATACTAATAGTGTAGGAGAAGCTAAAAACTTTACTACAAAAAGATTAAATATTTGTATGTGTATATATATATATATACATTATATAAAAAATTATGTCAAAAAT
Organism: Gigantopelta aegis; assembly: GCF_016097555.1. Lineage (NCBI taxonomy): Eukaryota > Metazoa > Mollusca > Gastropoda > Neomphalida > Peltospiridae > Gigantopelta > Gigantopelta aegis. Next base: position 30,415,482 of record NC_054713.1, on the reverse strand, counting down.
GCTATTATAAATCTGTTAAAGAACAATAAAGTTTTAATCAACATCATTGTGTATAATTCCTTTCTAAGTTTTATTTTTTTATACAACAAAGAAACAATTTCTTCAGTAAAACCTGGCATTAATAAATCAAATAATTATCCATATTAAATAACACATCAAAGGGTCTACTGATGATTTTCATGGTAAAATATTCAACTTGCTACAATTTCAGAATTACAAAATGTGTACCTATCAAAAAAAAATAAAAAAATAAAGAAAAAAAATTTAAAAAAATAATAAGAAGAAAAAAGAAAAAGAAACATCAGGTTACAGGTAGTACTCCACCAAATAGCATCTCAGCTGGGTCAAAGTTCGAAGTGACCTGAACTTTTAATGGAGGAGTTAAAGCTGTGAGTCCTGCCATTGGTGATAAATGTGACAGTGGTTGCTTGCATCAAGTACAGTTTTATGTAGGTAATAAATGCATGCAATTTTATTTTGTGCAGTACCAGTGTGTCAGGCACACTTGTGCTTGAAACATACACGGGGTGCCTGTAAAACTAAGCACTACCATTTTGTGCAGAATTGACGGGGCTTGTAACAACATCCTGTTATCTCGAAAATGAGCCATGAAAGGTGCCATTTAACTCGGTCACTACTTTGGGTGAGGTGTTGTAGTATTCATATCTATGGTTCATATTTTGGTTGATACGTTGTGTATAGTAGTTTTAGGCCAATATATTAACACTGTCACCAATGGGATTTTAATTGGTATAGTCCAACCTACATTGTTAATTTAATGGCCTCACCAAGGGTCAGTAACTCCAGTCTGAAATTATTAATAATGGAATAACAGTCTATTGTTTACAATATTCAACAATCTCCCCAAGAGCTGATACATCTAGTTATACTGTTCAATAGCCTCACCAAGGGCCCATAACTCCAATTTGACATTATTAATAATGGAATGATACTGTCTATTGGTTGGACTATACCAATTCAAATCCCATAGGCGACCATGTTAATGTTTGTGTTTAAAAACACTATATGCAATATATCAACCAAACTATGACCCATAAATATCAGTACTACAACCCCTACCTCAAAGTATTAACTGCAGAAAATGGTACCTTTCATGGCTCATTTTCGGTATAACCAGATGTTTTTACAACACCCCTAGTTTCGCACAAAATTTTAGTACTTTTTCTTACATGTACCCCATACATGTTCCAAGCACAAGGCTACTTGACACAGTGGTACTAGATGATTTAAAATTGTATACATTTTTAGCCCAGATGAAACTAATTCTTTTTACAACCAACACACTCACATTTATAACCAATCACAGGACTTGTGGTGTTAACTTCTCTATCTAAAGTTCGGTGCACCTCGAACTTTGACCCAGCCGGAAATTAATTGGTATAGTGCTACCTATAGTTTACACTGTTCAACGGCCTCACCAAGGGCCCGTAACTCCAATCTAACATTATTAATAATGAAATGATACGGCCTCAGATTACAGTTATCTTCCCATTTGGTTGTCCAAAATCCGGAAGTTTGACCGTGCAAGTAGTCTGCTGTTTGACTGATTATTTCATGGCAGACAGCTATGAAGTGGCAACTGTTTGACTGAAGTGACAGGGGATAGCATGTAGTTTGTAAACATGTGTAACTTGTTGACATTGAAGACTTGTTTGTGGTAATTCCGGCCCATGCAAAAGTAGTGCTTTTTGTGTAAAATGGGTGTACTCCGGCCTGGTTTAGAGGGTGTGTCTGTTTAAACCAATATGCTGGGAGAAAGAGCTGGACAACAGGGGTTGTCCTTTTCAGGGTATGTGTCCCCCATGCAGGCAAAGGTACATACAAAACTTCACGGGTCTGCTGATATTAATAAAAATGTTATAGCCACTAAGGCTATATAAAAACATATAGCGAAATTAATTGTGGTCCGAGGCCATACTGTCTATTGTTTACACTGTTCAACTGCCTCCCCAAGGGCCCGTAACTCCAATCTAACATTATTAATAATGAAATGATACTGTCTATTGTTTACACTGTTCAACTGCCTCCCCAAGGGCCCGTAACACCAGTCTGACATTATCCGGGGTGCAGTTGTAACCCATGATTCCAATACGCCACACTTTACCAGCCAAATCTCCAAGCCCGCCTGCTATTTCTACTCTGTAACTGAAACGACAAAAAACATACAACATGTATTACTAACAGAGTGCTCCTCGTCTTAGAAAATAGGAGGCCAGAGATTTATCAAACCCTGAGCATGGAAATAAATGCGTCATATTATTAATGCGAATAACACAAATTCGCATTTTTCACATTAATATTATGATTGCATTAATTTCAAGATCTACAGTAACTAAAAATAGTTCTTACTTCTTCATGGCATAATCACACACATCTTTCCAGTTAATTAATATTATGATCGCATTAATTTCAAGATCTACAATACATAAAAATAGTTCTTACTTCTTCATGGCATAATCACACACATCTTTCCAGTTAATTAATATTATGATCGCATTAATTTCAAGATCTACAATAACTAAAAATAGTTCTTACTTCTTCATGGCATAATCACACACATCTTTCCAGTTAATTAATATTATGATTGCATTAATTTCAAGATCTACAATACATAAAAATAGTTCTTACTTCTTCATGGCATAATCACACACATCTTTCCCGTTTACCCCATCAGGCACCAAAATTGTTGACACACAGGGATTCCGCACACTCTGAAAAACAAACCCAGATTATAACATAATAAAGACTAAACAGCAGGGCTTCTAGATTATGGTAGCCCCACTCCCATGGCTATTGATATTCGGTGTCGGGCTAGTTATAGTAGTAATTTACTATAACTAGCCCGACAGCTAGTGGAAAAAACCTTGTCAAATGCTGCATTTAAGTCTTATTTTGTAAATATGAATATCCTGCCCCCTCTTCCCACCCCCAATCTAAGAGATTTTAAGCTCTATCTCCATCTTTAGGTGACATATCTGATTATTACTATTAGTAAAATTGTATTTATTTAAATTAGGGCTAGTGAATTTTTAATCATGGCTAGTAAATGTTTAAAATCATTGATCCTATGGCTAGTGGATATTTATAACAGTCTAGAAGCCCTGCTAAACAAAACAAGAATTATGCCAATTAAATGTCCTACCTACCATAACAGTTTTCAGTGTGCAACTGTAAACCAAGTTTCACTGATCTAGGCTTATGCAGGGCTTCTAAATTATGGTAGCCCCACTCCCATGGCTAGTGCTTTTCAATGTTGGGCTAGTAAATAACTACTATTGCCATGCCCGAAGACTAGTGAATTTATTTTGGCCAAATGTTCCGGTTAAAATCTATTGTGTAAATATAAATATCCTGCCCCCCCCCCCCAATGTTAGTGTTTTCGAGCTTCATTTCCCTTTTTAGGTGATATATCCGATTATTACTATTATTTAGTAAAATTGTATTAACTTGAAGTAAAGTAGTGCTAGTGAATTTTTAATCATGACTAGTAAGTTTTTAAAATCACTGATCCAATGGACAGTGGATTTTCAAAAACATTCTAAGCTGTGGCTTACAGTTTGTGAGAATCTGATCTAAATGCAACATTTAACACAAAAGTTGATACCGCTGTCGCCATCGGAAAAGTAGTATTATCTGTTTCTCATCTCTTTACTTCTTAAAAAGGTGAAACAAAAACACTGTGGGCCAGATTACAAGTGACCTGTCTGAAAGGTCAGGTCAAGTCAGGTCAGGTCAGGTCAGGTCATAGGGCTTAACGTGCACATTCAGAGCAAGCTGCTTTTATCTTACATACATTTTCAATGCTTAAACACCTGCATGTAACAAAAACCAGCCCAGTGGTAAAGCGCTCACTTGATGCGCGGTTGGTTTGAGATCGATCCCTGTCAGTGGGCCCATTGGGCTATTTCTCGTTCCAGCCAGTGCACCACGACTGCTATATCAAAGGCCGTGGTATGTGCTATCCTGTCTGTGAAATGGTGCATATAAAAGATTCCTTGCTACTAATGGAAAAAAGTAGCAGGTTTCCTCTCTGTGCCGATGATTAACAAAATCAATGTGCTTTAGTGGTGTCATTAAACAAAACGAACAAACAAAAATTAACAAAAACAAATTTTGTAAATCTGGCCCTGGGCTCATATTTTTGAAACTTATCTTGGCGCTAAGAAATTGTAAAACCATTGTAGACTATGACATAACAATGGCGTGTGCTATAGTGACATCATACCCTACGATGGTTTTACGATTTTGCAGCACTAAGATATGGTCCCTGGGCTAGAAGAAAGGGCTGATAGCATATACCACAGCCTTTGATATACCAGTTGCGGAGCACTGGTTAGAAAGAAGGAAATGATTTATTTAATGACGCACTCAACAAATTTTATTTATGGTGATATGGCGTCGGACATGTGGTTAAGGACCACACAGATATTGAGGAAGGAAACCCGCTGTCGCCACTTCATGGGCTACTCTTTTCAATTAGCAGCAAGGGATCTTTTATATGTACCATCCTATAGACAGGATAGCACATACCACGGTCTTTGATGTACCAGTTGTGGTGCACTGGCTGGAGCAAGAAATAGCCCAATGGGCCCACTGACGGGGATCGATCCCAAACCGACTGCACATCAAGCGAGCGCTTTACCACTGGTTAGAAGAACAGGAAGGAACCCAATCTGAAAGTAGTCGGTCCACTGAGATTGTTCGATCCTACAACGCAAGCACTTCAGGTGAGTGCTATTAACCAAAGGTAAAGACTAATGGTTAGTTACCTTGTCTTTCACGAGCATCTTCAAACCACGTTTTTCTAGTCCTTCATACAAGAGTTCAGCACACTGCTTGTGTCTGGCCCAGCATGCCTGCAAACCCTGCAAGTCCAATTTAATTAAATTTAAAAATTTTATGTTTTGAGTTAAAAGCACTCTCTATTGTCTTCCCAGACATGATTGTATATGCCACAAAAAACAAACATTAAGGGAACATGAAACTGTTGGACTATATGTGTCATAACACTGTGGATGACAGTTTAGGTTGCAGGCACTCTTTGCTGTTAGTTTTGATGTGATCCCTTATTTCAGTTCAATTTAATTTCGTGCTTATATCCAATTAAGGTTCAAGCATGCTGTCCTGGGCTGTCTCTCCAGGACAGTGGGTTAGTTGTTAGTGGTTAGTGAGAAAGAAGAGGGTGTAATGGTTTTACACCTACCCATTGAGTTGTTAAAACTTGCTCTGGGTGGGGAGCTGGTACCGGGCAGCGAACCCTGTACCTACCAGCCTTATGTCCGATGGCTTAACCACGACGCCACCGAGGCCGGTGATCCCATATTACTTTCCATCAGTATATTATCACAAAAGCAATGGATTGTCATTCAAAATTTTATGTTTATTTTTTTTGTAAACAGTCTAACGCACTTTAATTTGATAGCCCGTCTAAATTGCTCAAATCACCTTAAAACCTTTTTGGCTGGGCTTTTTGGATTTAAATTTTTTTGTTCCAGACATGAGCAGGTTATTTCAGATACTTTTGGCTTAGGTCTCAGTACCTACTTCTACATTTTTATTGCAAATTCCGCCCACCTCAAACTTAACCCCCACCCCGCTCCTGACCCGGACTTAGTCACTGGAAAACAGAGGAAACATGCTACATTTTTCCATTAGCAGTAAAGTATCTTTTATATGCACTTTCCCACAGACAGGAAAGCACACACCACAGCCTTTGAAACATTAAAAGGACAGACCCTAGTTTTTAAACACTATGGCATATTTTTCACCTGGACCCTAGTTTTAACCCGTAAAAATGGACACTTAAGTTTGGTTAATTTACAAACCTGTAACAAATTTGAATACCACAGAGTGAAACAAGAGTCTGTGACATTGAAACGCCCTTAAAAATAGATTAAAACGTGACTCCATAACCATTACTTCTCAGACGCACGTGCATTTAAAAAAATATTTATGAAAAATGCATTTTGTGGTATTAGAAACACCAGGATGACCAGAAACACTTTGGTTGTACGGAAATGGATAATCTAAACAATAAAATATATTGTAATGTTTGATTTCAGTGATCATAAACAGCTCTAATAGTGAGAAATATGCTGTAGTGTTTAAAAACTAGAGTCTGTCTCTTTAAATTTTGTTTTTTAAGATGGGATTAACACATATCATGATTCTGTTGAATTACGTATCAATATACCAATTATCATTTTACAGAAAAGAGTGTTTGTAAATCAAGTAAACCTAGTCCAGACCTTGCCATGAAAACAACTGAGGGGAGTATCTGACTGCTCCCCTAACTTAGATTATGGGGAGCCAATTAAATTATTACTATATTAATACAAAATATTTAACTCTTGAATTTTCATATTTATGCCAATTTGCATTTCATTTTCACCAGGGTCAGATTTCGTCTTTTGGGGGTCCGGGGCACTTCAGTTTTGGGGACCCCTCAACATAGAAATTAAATTACATGACAAATAAAAAAAATGAACTAATTTTATAATTATTACATTTTTAAATAAAGGAAGTCCTTAGTCTGGGGGGCCCGGGGCAATTGCCCCCTTTGCCTCCTTATAAATACGACTCTGATTTTCACAATTACCTTAATTTGACACCCAACAGTCAATGTATTTTTCATGCTACAGTGTCATTAATTTAAACATTCATTCATTCATCGATGCCAAATAAATCCACATGTTAAAGGGAGGTAAAAATTCCTCTTCTAGAACTAGTCTCAGGGGAGTTATGGGAAATCAAGTGTTAGCTCCCTTTAAAAGGTGAGGTCTGTAGTTTAGTTACACACTAACATAGAGTTTGACAAATCCAATAGCCCAACGCCCGTGGCTAGTGGTTTTTAAGTTCGCGCTAGTGAGAAACGCAAAACCCAATTGGTTTCCACCCCCCTCCTTACCGCTCGATCGTGTTTTTGTTTTGTTTTTGTTTTTTCTCTCGGCTGAAATTTCGTTTAATAAATTTGATTGTGACGTTCGTCATCGAATAATATCAACAACGCAATCAGTATATAATAATGATCCACTTGAACTAGGTCTGCAAACTGCAGTAACATGCTATCTCTACATCGCCACAGTTACAGCATGCATTGTTTACTTTTCCCTTTCAAGTTTCTGGCACAGGAAATAAGTATAGGGTGTATACTACCAAATCAAATCCCATAGACGACAATAGTAACATATGCGGCTAAAACTCCTACCTGCAACGTATCAACCGACATAAACGCCACGGATATAAATACTACCACCCCTTACACTTAAAGTGAATCAGAAAAAAATGGGGGTCAAGCTGCTCGTTTCTGAGATAACGGGTAGCATCTATGACTACCCTAGTTTCGCAAAAAATTTGAGTACTTTTTTTTACAGGTACCCCATACATGTTTCAAGCACAAGGCTACTTGACACATTGGTACTAGATGAAATAAAATTGCACATTTATTTTACCCAGATGAAACTATTATTTTTTACAACCAACACACTCACATTTATAACCAATCACAGGACTTGTGGTGTTCACTTCTCTATCAAAAGTTCGGTGCACCTCGAACTTTGACCCAGCCGGAAGTTATTTGGTATAGTACTACCTTTAATGACATGCGTGTTTTGACTGGTTGGACATGTCATGTGGTAGTTAATCTCGCACATATGTTTTAGGCTAAGAACTTGGAAATCACCAATCGCGACGACAGGTTAATCTCAATCAAGTAAACCCCAATCATGCTTTGAATTTCAGTGTTTGTTTTATTTACCTATTGTTTTCTAATTTAACACTTCGCTGACATGTGGTTGTCGGCAATCAGGAAAATAATTTACTTTAATGGTAACTGCACATGCAATGACTCGGCTTGGCCTATTACGTGTAGCGGTCTGGATAATGCGTCACAGCTGCCGATACAAGATGATACCTTTTTTGTTCATCAATTAACAACGGATTAGATGTCACCGTTATATTCTTTTGATATCGGTCTGACACAGGATAATGCCCTGTATTTGAGCAACTGGCATCATCGTTCCTAGCGACATAAATAGTAGGGCCCTAAATGTATAACCCACTACCAAATACACTGAACCATCTATTACCATGTGTCACACTGTCGTACCCTCATTTAAATTTAATTATTTTGATAGTGGGTTTAAATATCAACCATGAGTTTGCTCAATTATTTTTCACCGGGGGGAGGGCAAAAGCGAAAACAGAACAATGATGATGGATCACACTTCACAAAAAAAACAACGTACAACACGACAAAAAACTGAAAGTTACAACATGATTTAAGTGTTTGTTTTATTTTACTGTTACACTCGTAAATGTGTAATGTTACAAAAATTATATAAAAATCCAGTTATAATTGATCAGGAATTTGGGCTAGTGCTTTATCTTGGTGGGCTAGTGGTTTTCACAAACCCACTAGCCCTGTGGCTTGTGACTTTTCAAAACATTTGTCATACTCTGACTAACCAGAACCCTGACTTGCATTTCTTTTGGTGCTCAGTATAATTAAAAAGCTCTTCTACAAATGAATCTAAAAATAGCCGCCGCCTGGATGAATATTAAATATATCAAACCTCTTCAGCTAGACGAGCCAGCCCTTCTCTCAAAGCGTACACACTGCTGATGGGAGCGGTATGGTGGTACCTGAAACAGTGTTAAACAGAAGGAAAACAATGGTATGATGAACACCTCAAGACATTTTAAACCATGGATATTTGGTATATTTATTCATTCCAACTTATTTTTATGCTTATATCCAAGGTTCAAGCATGCTGTCCTGGGCACACACATCAGCTATCTGGGCCCGTGCTTATAAAACTTAAAATCTAGAATTTAATAAAGTCCAGACTTTAACGTAATGCTATTTGAATGGTGTTGCTATGACATTAAAGTCTGGACTTTATTAAAGTCTAGAATTTAAGGTTTATAAGCACGGGGCCTGGTCTGTCTGTCAGGTTAGTTGTTAGTTGTTAGCTGTTAGTGGTTAATGAGAGAGAAAAGGGTGTAGTGACCTTACACCTACCCATTGAGTCGTTAAAACTCGCTCTGGGTGGGAACCGGTACCGGGCTACGAACCCAGTACCTACCAGCCGTTTATTTGGTCACAGACGGAATTTAGCTCAGTTGGTAGTGTACTCATGTGCGGTGCTTGGGTAATAGCATTAAATCTTTTCAGCAGACACAAACTTGTTTTTTTTACCCCATCATCACATACCAGTGCCCAAAACTGGAATATCAAAAGCTGTGGTATGTGTTGTTCCGTCTCTGGGAAAATGTATATAAAAGATCACTTACTGCTACATGAACTTTCCCACTGACAGGACAATATCTACCACCAGGTGTGGATTAAAATAAAAGCCAGTCAGAAAATGGGTCCACCTAGGTGATTCGATCCTTTGACCAAAGAACCTCAGTCAAGAGCTCTACCAACTGAGCTAGATTCCACCCATACATTGCTTGAATATAACTGATTGTTAAAGATTCTTTTGTTTAACGACACCACTGGAGCACATTGATTTAATTATCATTGGCTATTGGATGTCAAACATTTGGTAATTTTGACAAAGTCATAGAGAGGAAACCAGCTACATGTTTTTCATTAGTAGCAAGGTATCTTTTATATGCACCATCCCACAGACAGGATAGCACTTACCAGTCGTAGGTGCATTGGCTGGAATGAGAAATAACCCAATGGGCACACTGATGAGGTAATTTTACTGTATCACATTTTTTTTAATGTTGGAAATATGCAGATTTGTTAAAAATTGATAGTCACCCAATGGAGTACCTTTAGGTACAGTCTCCCGTGGCTAATAAAGGCCACCTCAGGAAACTGCTAATTTTTCAACCCTGTAGTTAGATTTTCATTTTTACTTGCAGGGCTACCTCTGGGTGATCAGAAAATTTTGCCAAATTATCTAAAAAATGTAAAACCTATAGCTATTTTCCAACAAAATATAAATTATAACCAAATATTTTTTCGCCAAATTAAAATAAAATTTGCCAATTCTTGTCAAAATTCACAATTAGCGAATTTAACGAATGGCAGAGGTAGCCCTGCATGTTGTGAAATCATTAAAGACAAACTGAGGTGTTGTGAAAAGCATTCGGTTTACTTACCTCCTGGGTTTATCATCACATCCCCAGTAGTTTGCTAATTCATTGGCATCAAAATACCACGACCGGACTTTGGTTTTGCGATTCTGGATTTTCTTTCTGAAATCACAATTTAAAATTGAACACAATTAACAAATTTCATTTAGTGTTGTTATTTTAAATAGTATATACAAAGAAATATAAAAATATTTAATAATAATCTATATTTTCACTAATGTTTATAACAATAATGTAAATAACCAAATCAACACAATTATAGTATTAAGCAAATTAATTTGAAATAGTATTAATTTGGCTCATATCTGGCCTAGATGAAAATTACTGACACAATATGAAGAGATTATTAAAGTATTTGTTTGTGTGATAAACAAAATTATCAATAGTGTACAATGCCACATTTATAATCAGTGTTTATACAAGCTTTTGGAGACTAAATTCAAAGATTTCCAAGGCCCACATTTAGTTTTTTTTTAAAGATCTCTTACCAAAGAGACATCTCTGGGATGGTGCATCAAAAGCAAAGCCACTGTATAGATAATGAAGTTATCTCCCTTGGACCTATATCGCTATTTTTTCAGACAACATGGTTTCACAGCATTGCTGCAAAAGTGCAATAACATGATTACCTTGGTGAGAAAATTTATTTCAGTGACAAGGTTTCCATATTTCAAGGTGTTTCAAGGAGTTCTAGCAGATCTTGGCCAAACTGCTGATTTTCAAGGACATTCAAAAGCCCATGAAAGAGGGTTTCAGAATTTATAGGTTTTCAAGGTTTCATTGGGAGTGTGCAAACCATGAATAATACCCGTAATTACTATTAACGTACAAAAAGGTTCTTTTGTTTAACGACATCACTAGAGCACATTGATGTCAAACATTTTGGTCACTCTGACAGAGTCTTAGAGAAGAAACCCGCTACATTTTTCCATCAGTAACAAGGGATCTTTTATATGCACTTTCCCACAGACAGGATAACACATACCACAGCCTTTGACCAGTAGAGGTGCACCGGTTGGATATTAATGAACAGAGTGAATACAATCAGGTCTATATGATGTATACATGTACAAGGTGCATTTTTTTAATAACACTTTTGATTAGCAATAGTTGAAAATTGATTTGTAACTATTTAATGTTTTAGAATTGTGTACTGCTTCCTGAAAAATGAATAAAATCGTCCCTGATATAATTGAAACAGGAAGGAAATGGTTTATTTAACGACGCACTCAACACATTGTATGTACAGTTATATGGCGTCAGACACATGGTTAAGGACCACACAGATATTGAGAAAGGAAACCCGCTGTCGCCACTTCATGGGCTACTCTTTTCGACTAGCAGCAAGGGATCTTTTATATGCACCATCCCACAGACACAGTAGTACATACCACGGCCTTTGATATGCCAGTCATGGTGCACTGGTTGGCACAAGAAACAGACCGACCGTGCATCGTGCGTGCACTTTATGACGGGGCTATATCTTGCCCTATTTGAAAACGAGCATTAGTAAATATACAAAGTAATATGACATACTTGGCTTTTTCTGAAAATGATATTATACTGGTTCCTGGGGGAACACTCAATACTTTTTGAGATCCTGAATACAGAGCGTCGATATCTACAACAAAGTAGAAATCAGTTGGTTAATCAAATGTACATAATATACAATCATTTAGTTACATATATAAAATAACAAATTAAAAAAAATCAAAGTTTGTTTTGCTTAATGACACCATTAGAGCATATTGATTTATTAACCATCAGCTATTGGATGTTAAACATTTGGTAATTCTGACATTTAGTCTAATGGAAGGAAGGAAGGAAATGTTTTATTTAATGATGCACTCAAAACATTTTATTTATGGTTATATGATGTCAGTCTTGTGGTTAAGGACCACACAGATATTGAGAGAGGAAACCCGCTGTCGCCACTTCATGGGCTACTCTTTTCGATTAGCAGCAAGGGATCTTTATATGCACCATCCCAAAGACAGGATAGTACATACCACAGCCTTTGTTACACCAGTTGTGGAGCACTGGCTGGAACGAGAAATAGCCCAATGGGTCCACCAATGGGCATCGATCCTAGACTGACCGCGCATCAAACAAACGCTTTACCGCTGGACTACGTCCTGCCCCTTTAGTCTAATGCTAATTCCAGACTATCAACTGTCACGACAGAGTTGACCAACTCGCCAATCTCTCGACTTCTAAGACTGTCCAGTTGCTAGTCTGAGAGCTCTTACAACTCGATTCTTGTCATATACAACTCCTAGGACCGATTAGTTATTAATCTGAGCGCACCCATCGAAAGTCGGGAGTGGCTGAAATTACAATGCAACCATCAAATTTGAGGAAACTTGGTCTGGTGACCCATGCACTAGGACCAATCATGGCACAATTTGGTCTACCAACCACAAAATAAAATTAGCCATCACACGCGAAAACCTACAACTTAGCATGACGTCAGAAACCGAGTAAACGCGGCTCAAAGTTTGACGTCACATGTAAACGTGGAAGTAAAAGTTGACATGCTGTTTGCGTTGTTTGTTTTCAAGAATTTAGAAGATGACATCTTCTTCTTTACATGAAGATCAGTTTGAAGTAAACATATATCTGTTTGTACAATATTGTTTGGTTACTATTTTGTATTTTGTACCTGAGAACATTGGTCGAGATCATTAGCAATACCATCAGTACTTTGATACACATTTACAAGCATATGGAGAAGTCCTATATATCGATATGGTATGCAAGTATCACACGTTTTTATAACGTACATGATTATACATAACATAAAGTTCAACAACTTTTCCAGAAGTCAAATACAATATCCATAAGTTAGACCAAACATCAAATTAGGATCGTATCGGGTTGCATGGGTCTGATACATAACAAAGTTCAACAACTTTTCCAGAAGTCAAATACAATATCCATAAGTTAGACCAAATATCAAATTAGAATCTTATCGGGTTGCATGGGTCTACCACTCGGTTAGGCCTACCTGTTCTGTGGACTACAACCAACACCACTATTTCTACTCCTATTTCTATTTATAATCTAAATACTGAAAACTAAATCATTTCCTACAAACAATACTACATTTTTTAGTTATTTATTTTACCATTGTTTGCAAACAAATTTACTGTCGTCTGCACACACATTGCGTACGGTAACAGAAACGTTTCATTTATATACCTTTATTATACGCCATGAATGAATGAATGAATGTATGTTTAACAACACCCCAGCATGAAAAATACATCGGCTATTGTGTGTCAAACTATGGTAATGCAAACAAATAAAGTGATGATCAACATCAATATAAAAATTCAAGATTAAAATAAAAACAGTGTAAAGAACTGTGCAAAAATACAAATATCACAGATAGATACTGACTTTTACTCAAAATTTCAACTGTATCTCGAAGAAAACAAGGGGATTTGTGCTGTATTGGCCATTCTCAAAAAGAATGTTACATCCCTGCACCACGGTGAGGTTACAGCACGCACAGGGGTATATGCCATGATGTCATTGCATAAGCTGGTCTAGAGATTAACATGCACAGGTATAGTAGATCAATTCTCAAAAGGTTGTTTCTCCCCAATTTTATTATTATTATGTGTGTATATGCGTGCGTGCGTGTGATAATTATTAAATTATTATAATATCTGTTCACTTTACCCACTTCACATCATTTGTATAGAAGGAGTTGGTTTTCTTTCCTTACAGCTTTATATTTTAATTTTACAAGAGCCTGAAGTAGACCTACTCTTTGAGGCACATTTTGGAATTCAAAATAGAAGACCAAGACTAAGAACAGTGGAAACGGAAGAAACGGTATCTGCATTAGATGATGAGCGGGACGTAGTCCAGTGGTAAAGTGCCCGTGGTAGGTCTGTGATCGATCCCCATCGGTGGAGCCATTGGGCTATTTCTCGTCCCATCCAGTGCACAACGACTGGCATATCAAAGGCTGTGGTATGTGCTATCCTGTCTGTGGGATGGTGCATATAAAACATCCGTTGCTACTAATAAAAAAATGTAGCGGGTTTCCTCTGTATGACTATAGGTCAATATTACCAAATGTTTGACATCCAACAGCCGATGATTAATAAATCAATGTTCTCTAACTTTAACTGTATTGGATGCAGTGGATTGTCTTTTAGCAAATAATCTGAAAATCACATTTATGACCATATTCTGAAGTTGAAGGAAATGGAAAAAGAGCAGAAGGAAATGTAGGCCTACATAATATTCTCGCTGGGTAAAAATTAAAGGAGGGCAGAATATATAACTTAAAATACTGGGTAAAAATAAAATGAAAAAAGTACTGATTCCAAATCAATTGATTTCATTGAAATTGGGCGGGAAGTAACCTAGAATAAGGTAATAACATTGAAATTTCATTTTGACACCGTCTATTTTTACTTTGAAAACGTGACGTCATTAATGCTGTATTGTTACAAGATATAATTAAGATAAAGCCCAAATACCTGAGATTTAGTTTTGTATAGTTATTACCTGTTATTTACCAAAAAATGAGACAAACCTTTTTTTTGTGTGCTAAGTTGTAGGTTTTCCAATGTGACGGCTCAAATATTATTTAAATCAAGTTATGCATAGGGTAAAAAATAGTGATGATTATAATCAACAATTCTTGATTGATTATAAAACTCCCTAATAGATTGTGTGGGATGGTAACTGTTAATTGCTCCTTCATGCTGGGTGGGGTTGGCGTTTGTTTTCATGTGTATATAAAGAAAAATGATACTAAATTGTCCTTAAAGGGACATTCCTGAGTTTGCTGCAATTTTTAAGATGTTATCGACTAACAGAGACTTTTTAATGATTGTAATTACATATCAAATATATTTTTCGGCATAAAATATTAGTGGCTGTATATTAAATGTGTTTCTGATCGTTCTAATATTTGTACTAGGTTAAATTTAATTTTATTTCCTAAAATATTTTTGGGGGGATACATACAAAATGATTAGAAGACAAAATCCAGTTTTGGCTTCTTACAAATATTATGACCAACAGAAACAGATTGAATATACAGACAATGATATTCTAAACAATTAAATATATTACATATGTAAGATTAATCGTAGAAATATTTTATTAATCAGAAACATCTTACAATGCAGCAAACTCAGGAATGTCCCTTTAAAGATACATTTAGTGATTTGTAGGGTCTATCACAATATACCCAACAATAGTTATTGTTTTGTTTAACAATACCACTAGAGCACATTGATTTATTCATCATTGGCTATTGGATGTCAAATGTTTCTTCTTCTTCTTGTTAGCTTGACAACTACACGCCGAGGCCACATGTGACTATGAATAATACTGTCCGCTCTAGATCAATTTTTGTTTGGCCAGTAGCTTTACTTCCTTGTCCCCTGGCTCCACGAGACGGTCGGGAAGGACTTCCAGTAGCTGAGGATGGGCCCCCTCGAGGTAAGGAGCCCGGCGCTGCACCTGCCTGGTGAGTCATCACAGGGCGAGCACCGATCACGTCATTATTGTCCAGATATTTAGTCATAATAGCTGTTGATGTATGGTATTGTGGTCTATTAGAGTGCGCCGTGCGGCCCAATCAATACCTCTGACTTCAACACACGAAGGTTTCTGTTGGGGTTACCTCACCCTTAGTCCCTATCAGTCCAGTCTCTACACATCGACCAATCCAGCTTGGGTATCCCTAACTGGAGCCGAAACTCCTTCTGGCACAGCTCTCTGGGTCACTGAGACATACAAACCCCCTCATCACATCAAGGAATGAAGCATGAAGGGGGTCAAAAATTGGATAACTATGACACGCAGTCATCAGAGGAAACCCGCCACATTTTTCCTAATGCAGCAAGGGATCTTTTACATGCACTTTCCCACAGACAGGAAAGCACATACCACGGCCTTTGACCAGTTATGGTGCACTGGTACTCAAACAATAGGTGCACAGTTCTTATAATTCAAATCCTTTTTATATTCATATAATTCTAACCGATTGTGTAATCAAAAGTTGATCAGTTGGTTGTATTAGCAACACTAACAACAGATACACCAGGAATAAAAGAATAATTATGGTGCCTTCTGCCTCACCCCTTTGTAACTGCCCTAAATAATCACCACCCACAGAGGTACTTACCCCACTGATCCATGCGTAAAGGAACACCACCCATAGCTGCCACAGAATCAACTAAAAGAAGACAGTTGTATCTGAGAAAATAAAACAGAATAAGTGTTGATAATTAATGGTTAATTTATATATGAGGTGCTGCAACCTCTACCGTATTTCAGTCTGGTAAAAATGTCTGCACAAAGAGCATTTTAAACTTGATATATTTGAATGCATTTAAATACCTGATGTAAGACTTTATATATTTTTTCCAGCAATGTTCATGAAATACAAAATATATATTATATATCACTAACAACTTTGGTTCCTGAGTTATCTCCCCTTCTCTCTTGAGACAATACTGGTTCAGCTGCTGGTTATTTCATACTAAAGTCAGTATTTGTAAAGTACAATTTAAAAACAACAACGATATTACAAAATTTATGCATTCTGTTATACTTTGATCAAAGATAATTTATATGTAAATCGATTTTGCCAATGATCTAGATATGGTTTTGAAAGAAATGGCAGTCAAAAAACCCTGTAACAAGTTTCCACTGGATTCTTCCTATCATGTTTATGTCTAGATTAAAATAATTTTTATTGTCACTTGAAATGCTCATGATACAAAATGGTAGCAAGTTTAATATGCCACTTGCTAAAGTTTGTTTTGTTTAATGACACCACTGGAGCACATTGATTAATTAATCATCAGCTATTGGATGTCAACCATTTGGTAATTCTGACTCGTAGTCATTAGAGAAAACCTGCTACATTTTTTCTAATGCAGCAAGGGATCTTTTACATGTACTTTCCCCACAGACAGGAAAGCACATACCATGGCCTTTGTCCAGTTGTGGTGCACTGGTTGGAATGAGAAAAACCCAATCAGCTGAATGGATCAACAGAGGTGGTTCGATCCTGCGACACAAGCACCTCAACCAACTGAGCTAAATCCTGTCCCAATATGCTACTTGTTACCCAGAATCCATTTGAATTTATATCACTGAACTTGTTTGATCGACGTTCCAGTAAAGTCATAGTGCACCAATCGTATAACATCATCATATGATGTCGAAGTTTTTTTATGTCCCACTTTACATTCTAGTGGGACATAACACATTGATATGAACCAAGATGTTCTAAACCAGGTGGTTAATTATTAATAGTTTGAAATTTTCGGTGATGAAATTTATTTTCAAATTGCAGGGCTTCTAAAATGTTTATAAAATCCACTAGCCATGTGATCAATGATTTTGAAAAAGTTACTAGCCACAATTAAAAATTCACTAGCCCTACTTTACTTTAAGCTAATACAATTTTACTAAATAATAGTAATAATCAGATATGTCACCTAAAGATGGAGATAGAGCATAAAAACACTAACATTGGGGTGGAGGCAGGATATTCATATTTACAAAATAGACTTAACTGCAACATTTTATTTTTAAAATTCACTAGCTGTCGGACATGACAATAGTAGTTATTTGCTAGCCCAGCACTAAATATCACTAGCCACGGGAGTGGGGCTACCATAACCTAAAATCCCTGAATTTATAATTTTGTACATTTTAAACACAGCTATTAGATACTGAACAAAATTTGCAACACTTAGTGTGGAAACTAAGAAGAAACCTGCATAATAATGCTAGAAGTAATCACTGAACACTCTTAAGTGGTTAAACTAAGCCCACAGCTAAAGCTGATGGGAAATGGCAGGTGTGTGGCACGTATAACCACAAAAGACAAGGGAGAGGCCTTAATATAGGCATCCCTGTTGGTCATCCCCAACATTAATACAAAATAATCAATAAATATTGTTTAAAAAAAGAAAAAAAGAAAAGACAAGCACATGTTGCAGTTGGAGAGACAAGAACTGGGATGTGGAGGTGTACAGCAAAAGAAGTTGAAAAATAGGAGGAACTACCAGATCGACATGAAATGAGATGGAAGAAAAGAATGCAAAGAAGGAAGGAAATATTTTATTTAATGACGAACTCAACACATTTTATTTACAGTTATATGCTGAGTATGACAAATATTTTGAAAAGTCACTAGCCACAGGGCTAGTGGGTTTGTGAA
Source organism: Gigantopelta aegis (assembly GCF_016097555.1). Lineage (NCBI taxonomy): Eukaryota > Metazoa > Mollusca > Gastropoda > Neomphalida > Peltospiridae > Gigantopelta > Gigantopelta aegis. The sequence continues at coordinate 30,397,136 of NC_054713.1, read as the reverse complement.
AACCACTAGCCCACCAAGATAAAGCACTAGCCCAAATTCTTGATCAATTATAACTGGATTTTTATCTAATTTTTGTAAGATTACACATTTATAAGTATAACAGTAAAATAAAACGAACACTTAAATTATGTTGTAACTTTCAGTTTTGTCGTGTTGTACGTTTTGGTCTTTTGTCAAGTGTGATCCATCGTCATTGTTCCGTTTTCGCTTTTGCCCTCCCCCGAGGAAAAATAATTGATTAAACTCTTGGTTGGTATCTAAACCCACTATCAAAATAATTAAATTAAAATGAGGGTACGACAGTGTGACACATGGTAATAGATGGTTCAGTGTATTTGGTAGTGGGTTATACATTTAGGGCCTACTATTCAAGTCGCCAGGAACGGTACTGCCAATTGCTCAAATACAGGGCATTATCCCATGTCGGACCGATAAAAAAAGAATAGAACGGCGACATCTAATCCGCTGTTAATTGATGAACAAAAAAGGTATTATCTTGTATCGGCAGTTGTGAGGCATTATCCAAACGTAATAGGCCAAGCCGAGTCATTGCATGTGCAGTTACCATTAAAGTAAATTGTTTTCCTGGTTGCCGATAACCATATGTAAACGAAGTGTTGAATTAGGTAAATAAAACAAACACTGAAATTCAAAGCATGACTGGGGTTTACTTGATTGAGATTAACCTGTTGTCGCGATTGATTTCCACGTTCTTAGCCTAAAACATAATTATGTACGAGATTAACTACCACGTGAAGTGTCCAACCAATCAAAACATGTATGCCATTAGACTTATTTCCTGTGCCAGAAACTTGAAAGGGAAAAGTAAACAATGCATGCTGTAACTGTGACGATGTAAAGATAGCATGTTACAGCAGTTTGCAGACCTAGTTCAAGTGGATTATTATTATATACTGATGGTGTTGTTGATATTATTCTATGACAAACGTCACAATCAAATTTATTAAACGAAATTTCAGCCGAAAGAAAAAGAAAAAAAGAAAAAAACACAATCGAGCGATAAGGAGAGGGGGTGGAAAACCACTAGCCCTGCGGGTTAGTGGTTTTGCATTTCTCACTAGCCTGAACTTAAAAACCACTAGCCACGGGCATCGGATTTGTCGAACTCTGATATGGCATCAGACATATGGTTAAGGACCACACAGATATTGAGATAGGAAACCCGCTGTCGCCACTTCATGGGCTACTCTTTTCGATTAGCAGCAAGGGATCTTTTATATGTACCATCCTATAGACAGGATAGCACATACCACGGCCTTTGATGTACCAGTTGTGGTGCACTGGCAGGAGCGAGAAATAGCCCAATGGGCCCACTGACGGGGATCGATCCCAAACCGACCGCGCATCAAGCGAGCGCTTTACCACTGGTTAGAAGAACAGGAAGGAACCCAATCAGAAAGTGGGTTGGTCCACTGAGACTGTTCGATCCTACAACGCAAGCACTTCAGGTGAGTGCTATTAGCCAAATACTAATGGTTATATATACCAAAGACAGGATAGTACATACCACAGCCTTTGATATACCAGTCGTGGTGCACTTGCTGGAACAAGAAATAGCCCAATGGGTCCACCGATGGGGATCAATCCCAGACCGACCGCACATCGAGCGGATGCTTTAATACTGGGCTACGTCCCACCCCAGAATGCAAAGAGAGCAGTGGAATAAAACAAAGAAAAAAGAAGAAAGAAACAAAAATGAAAAGAAGAAACCGGCAGCCCGTATCTTGCTGATTAGCAGTAAGTGGAGGTTTACTCTGGAAACAAGGCGGTACACGTACTTGTGACAGAGGTTGCCTATTCCATTAAAGGGTTGAGCCGTGCCGCCAGATGATTCCCCGTGAGTGATGAATAGAACTGCTGGACTGTGCTGTTTAAGGGCCTGAAAAACAAAGGTGTGACAGTGATTCTAGTAAGCCTAAAATAAAAATAAACATTTGTGAAATAATTAAAGTCACTTACAACTTACTGGGGGTGGGATTCAGCTCGCTTGAGATGTTTGCGTCGCAGGATCGAACCACCTCAGTGGATCCATTCAGCTAATTGGGTTTTTTCTTGTTCCAACCAGTGCACCACAACTGGACAAAGGCCATGGTATGTGTCTTTGGGAAAGTGCATATAAAAGATGCCTTGCTGCATTAGAAAACATGTAGCAGCTTTCCTTTGATGACTACGAGTCACAATTACCAAATGTTTGACATCCAGTAGCTGATGGGGCAAGACGTAGCCCAGTGGTACAGCATTAGCTCAATGCACGGTCGATGTGGGATCGATCCCCGTCGGTGGGCCCATTGGGCTATTTCTCATTCCACCCATTGCACCATGACTGGTATATCAAAGGCCGTGGTATGCACTACCCTGTCTGTGGGATAGTGCATATAAAAGATCCCTTGCTGCTAATCAAAATGAGTAGCCCATGAAGTGGCGACAACGGGTTTCCTCCCTCAGTATCTGTGTGGTCCGTAACCATACGTCTGACGCCATATAACCGTAAATACAATGTGTTGAGTGTGTCGTTAAATAAAACATTTCTTTCTCCTTTTTTTCCCAATAGCCGTTGATTAATAATTAATCAATGTGCTCCAGTGGTGTTGTTAAACAAAACAAACTTTACAACTTACCGTTACAACATTGTATGGTGTTTTCTGTAAAACTGGTATCTTGCAATGTTTTGACAGGCTAAACACGTAACATCATTATCGTAAACACACGTTACACAAAGTTTAAAGTTTGTTTTATTAACGACACCACTAGAGCACATTGTATGTCAAACATTTGGTAATTTTGACATATTATAGTCTTAGAGAGGAAACCCGCTACAATTTTCCATTAGGAGCAACGGATCCTTTATATGCACTTTCCCACAAACAGGACAGCACATACCATGGCCTTTGTCCAGTTGTGGTGCACTGGTTGGACATATTACACATAATGCCTACCCATAATTTTATCATGAGCAGGAACTGGCTACTATTTTGATGGGAGTGCAGGGCTCGAATTTAACAATGACATTGACAGCAATTGCTGTTGTTGTCATATAAATTGGCATAGGTCAGAGAGTTTATCAATGGCAGTTTTTTTCAAACAATATAAAAATCATTGCTGTCAGTTGAAGAGATAGTTTTTGGTTTTTTATATTTGTTGCTAAGGTTACTGTTTTAAAATTACTGCATGCATGCTCAAAATTGCCATTAAATACAGCAAAAACATTTCAAAATTGCCATCGGTAAGCTCACTGAATACAACAAAAACCCTTGAGCAACATATTGTTAAATAAATGTTTTTTTACAAAGTAGGCTTGCCATATTAATTTGTATATTTTTCAGTGAAATATGCAAAGATTCTGTGTGGGATTGATTAATTTGTACTTATTTATCCCAACTAAGTACAGTGAAACCCCCTCTAAACCAGACCCTCTATAAACTAGAATTCTCTGAACATTGAATATTCTGTTTTCAAAAATGAGTAGATAACCTAACCTCTCTAAACCAGATACACCTTAAAATCAGATGTTTTACTTGGTGCCATGGGCGTCCAGTTTCACTGTATTAAAATAACGAAATATCACACTTGTAACTATGATAAATCATTGTGTTTCTATAACTATGATAAAGCATTGTGTTTCTATAACTATGATAAAGCATTGTTTCTGTAACTTTGATAAAGCATTGTGTTTCTATAACTATGATAAAACATGGTGTTTCTATGACTATGATAAAGCATGGTGTTTCTATAACTATGATAAAGCATGGTTTTTCTATATCTATGATAAAGTATTGTGTTTCTATAACTATGATAAAGCATGGTGTTTCTATAACTATGATAAAATTGTGTTTCTATTGTGTTTTTCTGTATATACTATAACTATGATAAAACATGGTGTTTCTATGACTATGATAAAGCATGGTGTTTCTATAACTATGATAAAGTATTGTGTTTCTATAACTATGATAAAGCATGGCATGTGTTTCTATAACTATGATAAAGCATTGTGTTTCTATAACTATGATAAAGCATTGTGTTTCTACAACTATGATAAAGCATTGTGTTTCTGTAACTTTGATAAAGCCTTGTGTTTCTACAACTATGATAAAGCATTGTGTTTCTGTAACTTTGATAAAGCCTTGTGTTTCTATAACTATGGTAAAGCCTTGTGTTTCTATAACTATGATAAAGCATGGTGTTTCTATAACTATGATAAAGTATTGTGTTTCTATAACTTTGATAAAGTATTGTGTTTCTATAACTATGATAAAGCATTGTGTTTCTATAACTATGATAAAGCACTGTGTTTCTATATTACCTCTTCAATTTCCTTCAAAGAAAAGACTTCTCCCATGGGCTTTACTAACTTGTGAACAGTGGCACCTACAAATAAATACAAAACATTTTTAGAAATCACGAAAAATATTTTATGCTGGAAATAATTATTTTTTATATTCCTAGATTTGGTATTGAAATGATATTATATTCTTATTATTACATTATTTCTGATGGATATGTGTCAACTAAAAGCCTAAATATATAGAAATATATATATTTTTTTGGTCACTTGATCTATAATCAAGTCTTGCAGGAGGTTTAATTGACTTTAAGCAACAGGGTCAATAAAATTGCAAACACTATTTATAGGAAACTATAACATTTAACAGTCCCACAGTAAACACTGCTAACATGTGTGATTAAAGTTACTACTTGTGACCTATGAATCAATATGCACATCATATACATGCATACCATGTACATTCAACAATATCCCACCATTAACGTTTTCAACATTTATCACCACTGGTAAGCATAACAATATTTACTGCTCCATTAAATTTTTGTGGGCACTTTGAACTTTGACCTGGTGAGATAGTATTTGCTATACTGCTATCTAAACCATGTCTTTAAATGCACATTCGTCTGAGAAGTAATGGTAACGGAATAGAGGTTTACAGTGCTCTACAATGCGAGTAAAATACTCGCCATGGCAACTAAAAACATTCTCTGGCATCTAAAAAATAAAATCACATTTGTCAGTTGGCGACTGTCCTATAATTTTACTTTGATCTGTAAACAAAACTGGACATCGGAAAACACTGTGGACCCGTAGCAATTTATCTTCCATAAAACGTGTTTTCTATTGGTAATTTGTTAGAAAAATAAATGTTTGAGACATGTTAATCAGACTATGAATAACGATTTTCCAGTATTTAAGAGTAAACACGGTGACGTTAAGTGGGAGGTAATACTTCGTTATGATGTTATCTCCCTTAACTTGAATATCAAGCGTTTGAAAATAATTCGGCCCCAGTTCAGTTTTGGACCAAGTCGGTCCTGTCCCATTTAGAGACAGGTTTTATTTATGTATTAAAATGAGATTGTAGAGCCACTGTGTCTTTACTTGTCTGTTTGAAACTCAAACGTTAATTATTTCAAATGTTGACTTGTATATGTGTTATGCTGCACTCCAATTGTCTCGTGCTTATCGTGATAACGAGTCCCTCCACGATAACGACGTCTCCAATCGTGAATATCGTTTTAATCACGTCGGACATCGTGTTGACCAGTGGAGAATGAAAACATGTTTCTATTTGCATGACTCGACTTAACGGCTTTAAAGACACAACTATTTACAAAACAGTATTTATGGATTTACAAGGCAGTATGTGACGAAAATAAATAATATTTAAACCAAAAGTAAAATAGCTGATTGGTAACTACTAGTAACACGTTGAAGCCTGGTAGATATTAAAACACTGCTTTTATTTAACTTTTATTGAGTACTGCAATTTAAATGCATATTTTAGCAGTGCCATTAAAATAGTAATTCGCTTAAATTCGTTTAATACAATTATTGGGTACGGAATTTGATAATGATAGTTAATAGTCGTTCACTGTTTTAGTGGAACCAGGCACAAACAGTAACTTGTAATTTCTATTTAACAACTAGGAATCACCTCTTCACGAATTCATTTGAATGCAGTCCTAATAACAATTACGGCATTAGTAATGTGCCTTAAAATGGCAGATAAATAGATTTAATTACAAGTATATATTAGCTGGCTACTAAATATAAGTGGCTGGCGACTAAAATATTATACTTTACTGGCCAGGGAAGAGTAAATTTGAACTTGCTTTGTAGAGCACTGGTTTAGTCTATTTTTAAGGGTATTTTATGGTTTCAATGTCACAGACTCTCGCTTCACTATCTTGTAACTTTATCCAAATATACAGGTTTGTAGTGTCCATTTTTACAGGTTGAAACTCGAGTCTTACCATTGCGTTCTGCCATGTCTGCATATCGCTCTCCCCACACTCCATTTTGACACGATAGAGTGACGTCCCCTGTTTCGAGAAGATTGCATACTGAAGCCTCCATAGCAGCATGGCCTAAAAAGATGTTCATTTCTTTCAGTTAAAGCTACGATCTCACACCAACATCAGATAACATTTTACTAATGTAAAACAGGGCTTCTAGAAATTTTATAAAATCAACTAGCCATGGGATCAGTGATTTTTAAAATTTACTAGCCACAATGAAACATTCACTAGCCCTACTGTACTTTTAATATTTATATTTACAAAATAGACTTAACTGCAACATTTGACAAATGTTTTATACTAGCCGTCAGGCATGGCAATAGTAGTTATTTACTAGCCCGACACGGAAAATCACTAACCACGGAAGTGGGGCTACCATAATATAGAAGCCCTGCAAAACATACAGCTACAGCTGTAATTAAATTAGTGGGGTTTTCTCTCTCAATTAAATCCGATAGAAGGAAGGAAGGAAATGTTTTATTTTAACGACGCACTCAACACATTTTATTTACGGTTATATGGCGTCGGGCATATGGTTAAGGACCACACAGATATTGAGAGAGGAAACCCGCTGTCGCCACTTCATGGGCTACTCTTTCCGATTAGCAGCAAGGGATCTTTTATATGCAACATCCCACAGACAGGATAGTACATACCACGGCCTCTTTTACACCAGTTGTGAAGCATTAATTGGCTGGAACGAGAAATAGCCCAATGAGCCCATCGACAGGGATCGATCCTAGATCAATCGCACATCAGGCGAGCGCTGTACCACTGAGCTATGTCCCGCCCCTAAATCTGATAGTGTTAACTATGTTAATAAAGGCAGACCGGCCTTGGTGGTGTCGTGGTTAAGCCATCGGACATAAGACTGGTAGGTACTGGGTTCGCAGCCCAGTACCGGCTTCCACCCAGATCAAATTTTAACGACTCATTGGGTAGGCGTAAGACCACTACACCCTCTTCTCTCTCACTAACCACTAACAGCTAACCCACTGTCCTGAACTGTGTTAATGTAACCTACAAGTCCCATCGCCACTTATCAATAAAATCTACAAGTAAACAGATCCGATACCAATCTTCAGTGTCAAAGTACTATGGACACTAATCAATAAAATCTACAAGTAAACAGATCCGACACAAATCTTCAGTGTCAAAGTCCCATAGACACTAATCAATAAAATCTACAAGTAAACAGATCCGACACCAATCTTCAGTGTCAAAGTCCCATCGACACTAATCAATAAAATCTACAAGTAAACAGATCCGACACCAATATGCAATGTCATACTATCAATGTGGTGGTGAATTCAGGCTCATTGGTATAGCATTCACTTGAGGTGTTATGGGTAATATTTTATTTTAAAGGCAGGTTCACACGGCAGCCGACTCACTAAATGGTCTACCAAACCTTTTCTTCAAAGTATATATATATTTGCCCCCAAAGGTACATGTATGTTATTTAACTAGCTAAATAATCATATCATCCTCTTTCTAGTTGGAATGGCATTTTGGAATACAATTAAGTTATAGCAACATAGCCATAAATTAAAGTGGCAATTTAAAAACATTTGTGAAAATTAAGGCTTCATGGATGTGAGTGCTACATTACCTGAAGAGAAATGTACATTCAGTGTATTTTTCATGACTAGTTAAGCAATGCATGTGATTTTGCCATTGGCAGGTTAAACATGCAAAAGTGAAAAACTAAGAATAAGTTTTAGATCTATGACGTAAACCGAATTAGCATTCCCATATATCCAAACAGACCTCCACATTAACTTTTCCATCTAGGAGTCAGATGGCACCTACTTCTATTTTGTATATACATAGTATGAAATGTCTTAGTCACCAAATGAAAATAATGGTCGCATACGCAACCAAATCGGTTGCAATGTAGATGGCTGTCAAAATAAAGTCCAAGCATGCCTTCCGTGGACTTGGTCACTGCCTTACCTGTGGCAGAGTCCAGGACAGGCCTTTTTAGAACACAGACCTGTATTGATAAATTCTATAAGTTATTTTAAGATGAAAGCAAACGCTGCCCATTAATCGGATAATCAGAAAGCATACTGCCAGATACTTTGATTTGAACGACACAGCAACTGCCTTTAGCTCCCTGTCAATTTTGAGTATTGTTAACTCTTTTATGATTCCGTGTTTCCACGGCAATGAACCAGTGCACCACAACTGGTCAAAGGCCATGGTATGTGCTATCCGGTCTGTGGTAAAGTGCATATAAAAGATTCCTTCCTGCATTAGGAAAAATGTAGCAGGTTTGTTTGGTTGACTACGAGTCAGAATTAACAAATGTTTGACATCCAATAGGCAATGATTAATAAATCAATGTGCTCTAGTGGTGTCGTTAAACAAAACAAACAAGTGCTGTGGTTACCCTCCTTACTTGCCATTGTTCCCCGAAAATCAGATGTCAATGACAAGAATAATGCCACCATGGTTCTCTCACATAAATTCCAAGATGCATACATAGGAAATAATACAATTATCATTGTTAATATGATAAACGGCAACCATATATCCAACTACCGGTAATTGCACCTCCCTCCACCCACCCCAAACCCTTTCTGTCTTAGACAGTAGGGTTGAAAATTAACATGAAAACCATAATCTTACTGACCATTCTCAAATTCAACTAGCCCTCCAATTATCACATTGAAAGTTAACTGCACATACAAATTCAAAACTCGAGTGTTCTTTGTTAAATAATCCAACAGCCGATGATTAAGTAATAAATGTGCTCCAGTGGTGTCGTTAAACAAAGCAAACTTGTTAAATAATAACCATATGCTCACCGTATATATACTAGTAGTCTTGTTTGCGTGAAAAGGAAACCGATAATAAATAAATGAATAAAGTGAAAATTCATATAAAAACATGTTATTAAAGTGAAGACTAAAGGCTAGAACTATTCTGGAAGTGGCAGTCCTCTTTGAGGCGATCAAGAGGGATGAAATGTCAGTAAAGAATTTCCTCGGCAGTCGTTGTACTCCTATAGACAAGGGAACTAGACAGAGATCCATGGAATCATCCACTATTTTGCCAAATGCCCTGATCATGTATTACGGTTTTGTCGTTCAGATTACCTTGAATGTTCCATTAATTGCCTTAAAGTGTATATTATTAGAAATGAAGATTTAACATATGCAGTTTGATGGTAATGTGTAAAGAATTTTCTTTTTAATTTACACTGAACTTTAAAAAAAAAAAATTCTGCCTCAGTAAAGTGTAATAATGTGCGCGCGTGTGTTGATGTGCGTTTAATATGGATATTGTAAATGCTACAGTAGTAGGCTATATATCAAAAGAAAAATAAATCTGTAAACAAATAAAACATTTTACCTAAATATTAGATGTAATTTTTTTTTATATCATATCACAAAAGATAAAAGCGTACCGATCTGTTCTTATTTCATATTCTATTTCTTCTGCTGCCAGACCTGTAGTTGGCGCCAGCACAGACACTGTGTGTTTTGTCACATTGTATTCAGTTTCAGTGTGTTTCTTTTTTAACTGGCACCATACTTGTCAGACGCTAAAATCGATGGTCGCCCAACAGACAATTTTTGTAAAATTCTTAGTCGGCCTAAACCAATAAAGGTCGCCATGGACGACTGCTAATTTTCAACCCTGGGACAGAGGAGCTGGCATAGGTTGACACCTGTGCCCATTACAGGTGTGCGCTATAACAGCTTGCTTTGAATGTACAAATTAAGCCCTATGACCTGACCTGACCCAACAAATTGCATACACTACAGCCCAAGTCATCAGGATGAAATCAGTTTCGTCTGACAAAACATGATAGAAAGGAAGTTGCCTTTGTGACCCTCTTTGGAAAGAAAAGTTTGCCTTGGTGCCCCTGCAACTTGCCTTGGTTCCATAATTTCTTTCTTCTTTTTTTTAAACTTTAGGCAACACTTGCTGTGCCCATCAAAAATTACAATTCAACCCCTGGTTTTCTCCATCACATTTATGAGCACAAAGATGATACCTGTTCCAGAAATTACAAATGTCCACTCATTGTTTGTCTGGAATGCGTACTTAATGCCAGCTTTAACTTCATCCATTATCTGAAATTTAGAATGTAAATGGATTAATTCCAAGTCAAATCAAGGTAAAATGTTAACAACTCAACAATTAAATGTTTAAACAATTTAGCCTTTCTTAGTCAGTGCTCAAATCACATCAACACTGTATAATCAACTATTTTTCAACTGGTCTCCCTATATTCTTTCCAGTCATCTTATCTTGGTTTACTACCAGCCACTTTAAAATTACCCCCCCCCCCCTCCACACACAAGCTTTCTGTTCTCTACTGTACAGTCTGTAGCCACTCTATTATTTTAAATTATATAGTCTATATAAAAAAAATAGCAGCTGTTAATTTGGCAATGGACAAGTGCGCCCTGCCATGTACAGGTTACCACAAAATACAGATCTAAGTACTTTGTTATTCTTACAGACGTTGGTGAGAACACCATGCAATATTTTTGATGAGACATAGTTGATTACACACGTATGCACATATATAATAATATGAATACCTCGATAAACTCCGGGTGCAGGTGACCGAGCAGCGGTAGCGCTCCGGCAGCCAGAACGCGGGGAGGACAGTTCGACGGTCCGGGTCCCATCAGGACTTTCATGGGGAAATTCATCGGCTTCAGCAAGCTTTCCGGGGGATCAATCTGCGTTGACATGGTCGCAGCTGCTGTACAAAATCTACTAAACCTTGGACCTCGCGCGACAAAATAAATTGTTGACTGTGCCACAGTGAGACGGCGGAATATCGAAACCATTGCCGGTCGTGACTGAAATAAACCTAGCGAACTTTTCTATCCTCTGTGAAGCCAGCGAACAATAAGAGGTTATCGGATGTCAGGTCTTTCCAGAATATAGTTCCCACTTTGAATCACTTTATTTTCTTTCTATGTAAATAAATTTATAGTTTTTTTGCAATAAACAATTATTTCTTCCACAATACAGTGACGACTAATATATTACAGTTCCGTTTTGGCACGGTTCCGTTTTAGCCTGCACCCCTTCTTACCCCCTTACCTCTGCCATTTTGTTCGCTAGCTTCCTGGTTTTGTTCGCTGGGTTGAAATTAATAGATATAAATATAAAATATATATAATAGTGCAATTTTGATTTGTCATCACTTTAAGTATTTTAAATAATTTTGCTTTAGAATTTGTTCATTGCATTGTTTAATACTTAGTATAATATTGTTATTTTTGTTAAATTAAATTGTATCTAATCATCGTACTATTTTTTTTTCACAGCTACTAATATGTTCAGTCCCGCTGATGCATATTGTATTGTAACTTTTATCATATTCCTATACCACTAAGGTTTCGAGCATGTCTATCCCAAGTCCCGTCTCTGGATGCCAGGGACCCGACTTGGGGCAGAAAACTTAAGGGACAATTTTGAAATTTAAACCAAATCAATAAAAAATAAAAGGGCCAATTATAATTTACATAAGAAAAAAGATTTTTAAGCGCGTTCCTAAACATTATTTAATATATTTATTTACCAAAAAATCTAATTTTAATAAATTAAAATTCTGTCGCAATTTGATCGGGCCATCTAATCTAAAATTTTATTTAATTATTATTTATACTATTAATCGCCCAAATCTCCGGGGGAAGAAAGGTATTGGTGACATTGGGGGTAGGGCCTTGCGTCCAGGAAGGCCTTACAAAATATTTATTTTAATTTTAATTTAAATTATTAAGAGGGTCCTCAATCGTATTGGTAACCTTGGCGTGGGGGTGTGAACCCCGGCAGAAAATGGGGGGGGGGGGGGTGAGAGGCCGCCCTCGGACAATCCTAACACTCCCTAGGCCTAATCGCCTACGCCTTAGCGCCAAATCCCCTAACTTCCGGTGCCAGCCCCCCCCCCCCACACACACACAGAGAACCTGACCTCTCCCCCCACCAGCCTCAGTGCCCTCCAGTCTCGATTTTCCACCATTTCTTTTATAAATTTTCCGCCACATTAATAACTTCTTCTCCCAAGAATTTGAAGTCGTCCGGTGAGCCGAGGTGAGTGAACTCGAGAACAAGAACGTTATGTCATTCACCAGACGCTGTGACCCTTTAATGTATAAAAATCGAACCGGGTGGGGGGGGGGGGGGGGGGGGGGAGCAGGAAAACATTCAATCTCCCCCGTCGGCATAGGGGCAGCGCACCGCCCTATTTAATTAAAATTTATTTTTATTTCAATAACCCGCCTGCTACCGATTTGATCGGGCTGCTGGTGCTCACTTGCACCTGCCAGTGCAGGCGGTCCCTCCTCTACCCCCCCCCCCCCACCTTTCCTGTCATGGACGGAGGATCCGGCGTGCGCTACAACAGCTTGTTCTGAATGTGCACGTAAAACCCTATGACATGACATGACATGACATTATTTCAATATTAAAAATATATAAGAATAAACAAACATATTAATAAACGAGCACACTTGTAACCTAAACTAATAATTTAAAATCAAAAACACCAACTTAAAAATTTATCCATTATATACAATATATGAAGCAGCCGCTGAGCGGGGAGCATGTTACTGCCAGATAACAACCTCCCCCTCAATCAACCAGGAGCTGATACCACTCTCATACATCTAACATACCATCACCGCTATTGCGAGGAAATTTGTGGGTTTTTTCAGATGCCAGCCGATCTTTCTCCCGATTGATCCCCTCAGTTCGACGGATACAGAGGCCTACCCGGTTTACTGCTAGTCCTAGGAATCGACTTCAGCAGGCTCAGCCTTTCAGGTTACTCTATCATCTATGAAACTGAAATTGTCTTGTTCATCAGGTATTGCATGGTATGACATAAATCCCTATGTAACTAAATGTTGTCACATCAATCACTATGTGTGGCCGATACCCTATTATAAGGTAGAGTTAGGAACTATATAGCCAATATCATCACGAACATCGGTTTAAGGGCAGTAAGGGTGGGTATTTGAGTTGTATGGGTCCCCATTACAATTAGTTGTTGACTATTTTTAGGCTCCATCTACAGACAGAACTAAATGATGTGACATCAATCACTATGCATGGCTGACACCCTATTATAAGGTAGAGTTGGGAACTATATAGCCAATATCATCACGAAAATCGGATTAAGGACAGTAAGGGTGGGTATTGGGGTTGAATGGGTCCCTATTACAATTAGTCGTTGCCTATTTTCAGGCTCCATTTACAGACAGTCAATGTTTGCATGCAAAATACCACCGAAAAATCGTACTGCTTCAACGTTAGAACAGAGAATCAACGTTATTAACACATCCGAGAAAGGCAATTTAAGTGCGCAAAAGGTCGCCGATTTGGTGTAGGACGTTCTCGGATTAATTCTATTTAAAAAAAAAAAAGCTGATGTTTTGGCCGATTTTGACAATAATGTTTCAGCTGAAAGAAAAAGACAGAAGAAAGCAACAGGCAATGATGAATAGTGGGAATAGTTTAAAAATGCAACAGTTGTAATATGTCCCCATTACAATTAGTCGTTACCGATTTTCAGGCTCCATTTACAGACAGAACTAAATAATGTGACATCAATCCCTATGCATGGCTGACACCCTATTATAGGGTAGAGTTAGGAACTACTAATATATAGCCAATATCATCATGAAAATCGGTTTAAGGGCAGTAAGGGTGAGTATTGGGGTTGTATGGGTATCCATAAAAATTAGTTGTATGGCTTCCTGTGAAAATTTGTCGCTAACGACCTTCAGGTTCCATTTACAGACAGAATAAAATGATTTGTCATGAATCCCTGTGTATAAACTTCATTTTTATATAGGTATCTGGAGAGTGATTGGCCTGAACTAGTCCAATTTGCTGGACCTACATGTCTGTTCTTCAGATGTGGATGTACCCAAAAAAGTATGTGGGGTTTCATTTTTAATATAATTATATAATTTTCAGGTGATTTACCTAGTTCACGAGAAAACAAAATTAACGGAATTTGAAGCATAACGCAGTTAGGGACGTTGACGATGAGTTAAGCACACGCAACAACATTCACAAATAAACAAGTCATGCGATATGTATGTAACCAGGTGTTTATCTAGCAGTTTAACTAATTGTATATTTTCAGTTTAATTATTCAGGATAAAAGTTATTATTGAACTAAACATATACACTGTGTTCAGTATATCATATTATTAACTTAACAATTGTTTACAGAAACCCCTTAATTTATTAACTTAATTAGTCTTATTGATAATCCAAAGTAGTCATATTATTATAGTTTGATTAACTCTAAGTTGAAATACAAGTATGACATGACATGACTTGACAGTAACCACCTGACTGACCGGGGTCATGCATGCTTTTCCTGCTCCTTGCACTTCCCCAGATCTCAGAGAGAGGGAGACATCTTTTGTATATGGTCAACTTAGCTACAGGCTGTGTTTTTCAAGGTTGGTGAAAACCACTTTGAGATGTTGCTGGTGAGTAATATTATAAATATAAAAATGTATACATGTATTAGCTTATACCATGTATATTTAATCATGTCGGCAGTTATCGCTTAAGAAGTTATCGCTTGCAATAACTTAGTATATTTTCCTATTTTTTATGATGATATATTCTTATTTTTAGGTTTGATGGAACGGAATGAATAAACAACTTGTAACAATGTGAATCCACCAGGCGTTGTTTTATTTTTGGACAACCATCCCGAGGTTACATTTGGAGCCCAACAATTGTTTACATGTATACTTTAATTTTAAAGTATTTGACGATGTGGGAAAGCAGCTTTCGACCATATCATAATTATTTTGTGTACATACGTTTAGCTACAATACAAAACAAAAGCCCCTCCCCCCCCCCCCCCATCACTCCCCAACCCATCCCAGAAGAAACAAAAAGCATACCATTTAAATAATGAAGAACTGCTTTGTGTAACAGTTTGAGACGACCACCCCACATAAAGTAACATTTGGACACATACCCACCACCTCATGCATTAAATGATATTTGAATGGCCAAAACCCCAATTGTTAAAGCAGTAAAATAGTAAATAGTTAATATAAAAATTCATTAATAGTAATTTTTATATGCCCATCTATGATGGATTGTATTATGGTCTGCTAACATTGGAATTGAATCATACCCGTAACATATTCATTAATATATATGGTTTTTCATCAAACTCCTGATGGGTGTATCATGTACCTTGCCGGTACTCTTGTTTGTTTTTTACATACATTAAATATATATTTTCTCATTTCTTTTTTCAGGTTATTGTACATCTTCAAAACTGTGCAACTGAATACGTACCGGTATCCTTCTTTTTAATTACAAATTTATACAGAGTGATATAAATTTTGTTCAACACTTTTAAATTTAACCATGGCAGAAAGAAAACTAGCAAAATTTATTGCAGAACATCAGGTAAATATTCCTTCAATAGATCCCAGCTGTTTTGCTGTTTTATTAGCTGACAGATGGGGAATATATTTGAAAAATGCACATAAGGAATTGCAATTGCCTGTAGTGTTCCTTTGTGAAAAAGGTGCTCGTACAGCAGTACTTTTAATATTTTAAAAAGCAGGTTGCCTAAATTAATTAAAGAGCATGGCAAACCACCTGTTGTGTATGTCTGGTCAGGTAACTGTGACATTACCAAAATCTTTTCTAAGGAAAGCTACATTACATTGAAAGATGAAACCTCTCGAACAGTAGAAGACATTGTCAGCATTTACAAGCAGTTAATGGCCTTTGTCTTAAATGTGGGTAGGAAAGTTAGGTTTGTCGGTATGACATTCCACTCAGCTGTTCACTGGAATGCATCAAAAGGTCATACAGCAACTGATCAGTTCTTGTTGGTGGATTCACAAATCAAAGAACAAGTGAATTCACTTAACAAAGCGATTGAAGATTTGAATAGTGATCTTGGTCGCTGTACCTTAAAATTTAATTGTGACCTTTGTAGTACTCGAACAGGCTGGCGAATATTTACTCAAACACTGCTGAAAGATGGTGTGCACCCAATTCCAATACTTGCCCAAAAGTGGCTATAGTGGTTGCATTTGGACATTGTTGAGGAATAATATAAACTTAACTGTACTGTTTGCAGTCCAGAACTGGAATTGCATGCTGATCATCAAGAAGTGCTTGCCCTACTGTGTACTTGAAATATTTGTTTGGTGAATCTGGTACATGGGTTAGGTATGATGTATTTAGTGCTGTTGCAGCAAAGGTTACTCCACATTACCATTGGTCACATCTACCATATACTTGTATATGTAGGTTACTCTGTACAATTGGTAGAATGGCATTCATAAATAGTATTTCCTAGACAGGACAGCACAACCATATCTACCACAAATATGGGTCCACCAGTGCACTTCTGGCAGATACTCTACTACTGACGTAATATATTTTATATTGTGCAGTGTTCAGGTCTTATATGAATAATGGATTTTGGGGGGGCCAATGGATAAAAATTGCTGTGGATTAAACGGATTATTTCTTGTTTTTAATCAATTATTACTCTAAAATTGCAGTAGGCAAAACATTTTAGAATTGCTGTAGGCAATTATCCTTAAGTTCATACCCTGTGTCGCATGCCTAATTATAGTTTTTATATTTCAGGACATTGGCTATAAAGTTAACTTGGTACCATACGTTGCACATAATATATATGTGTATTGTTATTCGAAACAAGAGAGAGAATTATAGCTGAGCAATAAACACCTGCGAATTGAAAGGAGCCATAACCATGGAATAATCATTCTTCATTATTTCATCACATTGTTCATTATTTGGGTTACAATGTTTACTCCATTACAAGGATACATATATAATTGATGTGTGTAATTAAATTATTGAAATATTAAAAACTTATAACCACCTACAGATACTTTATATATATTTGCAAACATTACATTTCAAGTTCATATAATTTGGCAATGTCTTTATATAAGAAACAGTATATGCAGAGCTTCTACATTATAATAGCCCCACTCCCATGGCTAGTGATATTCAGTGTTGGGCTAGTAAATAACTACGGGGGAAAACAAATCCTTGTCTTATTTTGTAAATATGAATATCCTGCCCCCTATTGTCACTCCAATCTAGGGGTTTTCAAGCTCTATCTCCCTCTTTAGACAACATATCTGATTATTACTATTACCGGTAGTAAAATTGTATATATTTAAAGTAGGGCTAGTGCATTTTTAAAATCACTGATCCATGGCTAAGGATTTTTTTATAAAGTTCTAGAAGCCCTGAGTATATGTGAACAACAGTTTCACTAATTGTTGTATGGATAATTAAATAATTAATTTTTAAATGTAATGGTTGAAAAGCTAGCTGGGTTACAGCGACCCCAAGATGATTGACCACATTTTATAAGTCATTGGGAATCTGGGTTTAACTACTTTCAGTTAACACATTATGTTTCCGTCAGTCAAGGTGGCACTAGAAGAAGTGACTTTCTTCTTGAATGCAAAATAAAAGTTAGTAGTTCGAAAAACCGTTTTGTTCTCATACCCTGACTGATGACCAGTTATGCTTTCATGTATAAAAAATTACATGAAAGGCCTATTGAGAAAAAAATATATTTTAGAAATGCTAACAATTAGGCCGAAACCTTTGGGGTGATGCAATATTAAAAGAAATTGCAATTGAATGTTTACGTAATATTTTCAATTTCCTACAATATAATTTTTTTTTTCTTTATGTCGAAGCATTTAAGCTGGTGCTCCAAATAAAACGGATAAATGTACAAAAGTAATAAAGAATTGTCTCCCTTGATAAGCTTTTTTGTGTTTTACCAATCGATAACTTACGGTCAAAAAGTTCACTACAAAAGTTCGCTAGAATCACAGTAGCGACCGGCATGACATCGATTTATTCTTTTGTAATTTTCTCCCGTCTGGTTCCGCACCGCAGTAAAAATGTACCTTGTAAAATTGTCAAAGTTGAATTGCATTTGAAATATTTACGCATTTAAAACAGCTACGGCCCTGTTTGGTAGCAAACACGTTTATTTTGTTTACCGACACCACTGGAGCACATTGGTTAATTAATCATTACAAAAGTTCCTATTTAACGTGGGTGATCTGGTTAGAATGTCATATCTCAGGAAAACGTTCAGTAAAGAACTAGACCTGCGCTAGACGGAGGAGCTATTTAAAGTAGCCTCGCTCACACGTCGTCAAGGAATACCTATTTATCATCGAGGAGACTTTCACGATGAACTAATTAAAGGAAGTTTCAATACCAGCGGAACTACAGAAGGTGAACAAAGATCAAAACGTGTTGTGGAAAGTTGAACAAATCCTTAAGAAGAAAAGAGAAGGTGGTAAACTATTTTATATCATGCGATGGCTGGGCTGGCCATCCTCATTTGATTCCTTCGTCGAAGAACGTGATCGTCTACAGCGACAATCCTAGCCTGTTAGAAGTCGATCAGACGAGAAACGTTTCTGAAATAGAGATGACGATGGAAAGAAAGAAATGTTTTATTTAACGACGCACTCCAACACATTTTATTTACCGTTATATGGCGTTAGACATATGATTAAGGACCACACAGATTTTGAGAAGAAACTCGCTATCGCCACTACATGGGCTACTCTTTCCGATTAGCAGCAAGGGATCTTATTTGCGCTTCCCACAGGCAGGATAGCCACTGGTCGGTGCAAGTGGTTTACACCTACCCACTGAGCCTTGCGGAGCACTCACTCAGGGTTTGGAGTCGGTATCTGAATTAAAAATCCCATGCCTCGACTAGGATCCGAACCCAGTACCTACCAGCCTGTAGACCGATGGCCTAACCACTACGCCACCGAGGCCGGTCCAGATGACGATGGATACTGGACAGTTGCTGTGCGGTATTCGATGCGACCTAGATATGGAATTTAAAATCATTGGCGTATATCCCTCAGATCAACTACCTAAAGAATCACCACTCAATACCTCTTGGGGATTGATTGCCAATACGGATGCCAGTTCAAAACCCCGATCTCATTGGATCTCATTTTATTTTAATCATCAAAATAACACTGTAGAATTTTGGGATAGTCTAGGACAGAAATCTAGTTATTA
The DNA here is from genome assembly GCF_016097555.1 of Gigantopelta aegis. Lineage (NCBI taxonomy): Eukaryota > Metazoa > Mollusca > Gastropoda > Neomphalida > Peltospiridae > Gigantopelta > Gigantopelta aegis. The sequence goes on along the minus strand of NC_054713.1, from coordinate 30,377,714 downwards.
CAATCGACTTTTCGAAATGTTTTTAAAGAAACATTGTAAACGCTTATTCGTTTAATGCTCGAGTAATACAAAGCCCAACGTCTAAAACTCCTTAAATAGTTAAGAAAATAATTTTCTTTAAGTTTCTATAATGCTTTCCGGATTTTTTTCTGACAACCTCCCCCCCCCCCCCCCCCCCCCTCCGCTAGCTACGGCCCTGCATATCCAACGGTAATTTTTTGATACGATATATTTGACAAAAGGTACTTTTTATTTCTTTCATCTTTTGAAACTTAAAATTAAAATTTTGTCCAGAATTATGAAAAATAACAAAATACCAACCTGTAAACAACGTTGTCCGCTTGTTATAGAAATTTGACAGGAGTCAAGGTTAGTAGACCCGTTTTTATTTTAATGTGACGTCACTTTGAATCGCTTTACAATAACCATACACTGGGTACATGACGTTTCCGTTTTAAGAATGCTGGAAAAATTCCAATACAAATTTGCTATTGAATGTGTTTGAAGAAAATCTTGTGATTAAAAAATTGTACCTTTTACGAAATATGGATTTCAAGTGAAATTACGGTAAGATATGCTATATTTATTGTGTACGAACCCAAAACAAGGGTGCGAAAAGTGACTGTCGTCGACCTTAGTAATTGGGATAGAATTTAAATTATTTACTACATTGCTCGATACGTAGTAAAGCATTACTAAAATTACGCCTTTTTCATTTGTCAGTGTGTGTTGGTGGTCCGAGTATACATCTTTCCAACACATAAGGCTCTTGTTTGAGTTGACCCCACCTTTAAGCGAACATGAGTAAATAATATTTCTGGATCATCGTCGCATATCCGCAGGGCAAAGAAAAGATCTTATTGTCACAGTGTCAACAGTGGTACAGTAGCAAGCGCCAGTCTGTTGACTCGCTTAAACGTCTATTACATTGCGGTATCGACATACCAGATTGGTGGGGTGGACCCCGCTATTATATTTTAACACGAACTGGTTACCATAAACACGACTAACTAATACAAGACCTAAGCACATTTTTAATATGTATGCTGATGACACGGTGTTACGCCAGAGGGACTGCAATAAATGTTTAATTCACTATCTGATTATACTCTTAAATGGGATTTGACTGTAAATACAACTAAGACAAAGATTGTGGTGTTTAGAAATGGGGGAGAAGTGCAAAGAAAAGAAAGGAAAAGAAAAGAGAAATGGTTTTATAACGGTTGCCAGATAGACGTTGTGGATGAATTTAATTACCTAGACATATTAGCCTATTCTGTTATATTAGAAAAATTAGTCGTACACAAAAGAGAGTAGCACAACAGGGTACTGAAAGTGTGTAACAATATATATTTTTAATATAGAAACAATGCTATCTGTGTTTAACACCTATGTTAATAATATTCTTAGTTACAGATCTGAAGTGTGGGATTTTCATCCTGGCCAAGACATTGAAAACATTCATATACAGTTCTGTAAAAGACTTTTAGGGATACAAACAAAAACTTGCAATAATTTTGTTTATAGTGAATTAGGACGATTCCCAATGCAAATTATAAGAAAATTACGGATCTTTAAATAGTGGATAAGCTGCGCAACACTAATAACAGTATATTAAAGGGACATTCCTGAATTTGCTGCATTGTAAGATGTTTCTCTTAAAGGGACATTCCCGAGTTTGCTGCATTGTAAGATGTTTATCTTAAAGGGACATTCCCGAGTTTGCTGCATTGTAAGATATTTCCGACTAATAAAATATTTCTACGATTAAACTTACATATTAAATATATTTTCTTGTTCAGAATATTAGTGTCTGTATATTCAATGTGTTTCTGATCGTCTTAATATTAGTAAGAATCCCAAATTGGATTTTGTCTTCAAATAATTTCATACGTACGAAAACAAATATTTTAGGAAACAAAATAAAATTTAACCTAGTACAAATATTAGAACGATCAGACAGAAACACGTTTAAAGCTGCAGTGTCTGGAATATTTTTATTATTTAAGCATTTAGAATAGATGATCCAGTTCTGTTTGGTACACAAAAGGCCCACCACATAGTACAACTATTAGAACGATCAGAAACACGTTTAATATACAGCCACTAAAATTTTATGCATAAAAATATATTAGATATGTAATTACAGTCGTTAAAAAGTCTCTGTTAGTCGATAGCATCTTAAAAATTGCAGCAAACTCAGGAATGTCCCTTTAAGAGCTATATATGAGGAAATGGTTCAGCATGGAGATGACTGGTTAATTAAGGTCAAACAGGAACTAAACGAACTAGGTTTAAATCATATATGGAACTTGGCACATGTTTATAACAATGTTTACAATGAAATTAGAGAAAGGATAACTGACATATTCAAGCAACAATGTTACAGTAGAATAATGATAACTCCAAAGGGAAGTCTATACAAACACTTGTTAAATAATTTCATATTACAAGATTAATTATCTTAGAAAACCATTGGACGTTCGCCATTTCAAATAAATAACTAAAATTAGAATATGTGCACATAAATTAAATATAGAATTTTGCAGGTATAGAAATATTGAAAGATCACAGAGAAAATGTACACTATGTGACAAAAATGAAATAGAAGACTAGTATCATTTTCCTCCAGTGACTACGATATAATGATTTAAGAATGGAATTTATTAAAACATATTACGATAGACGTCCAAGCGTTTTTAAACTTACCCAGCTATTTGCGTCTGACAATGCTAAAGAACTTCATATTCTCGGAAAATATTTATTTAGTGCAAATGCCGTTAGAGAACAACTATTGGAGCAAATTGGTTAATATTAACATTACTTCTATTTATTCAGTATAGTACTATTCGTTTACATGTATATTAAACCAATAATACAAGTATCTCTCAGTATACTTAATAATGACTTATATGTATTAAATAATATAAGTCAATAGAACCTTAATTAATTAATTAATTATTATTATTATTATTATTATATTATTATTATTATTATTATTATTATTTACTAAATCCATCTCCACCATAATCCTGTACATATCCTGTATATATTTATTATTTTGTTATGCATTTGATTATGCTGATAAGTTGTAAAAACTTAAAGCAATAAAGAACTTGAACTTGATAGTTCATTTAATACATTTCTGTGCGTTACTTGTTCTTGATTTTTTTTTTCTTTGCTTGCTTTCTTCCTTTTTTTATTTTATTTTTTGTTTTGTTTTGTTTTTCAACAACGTTGATTATAAAAAAAATTGATGCCTGCGACGGACATTAAACCCCGCAACAAAACCCCCCAACAAAAGACAACAACCCCCCCCCCCCGACCGCAAATAAAATAAAATAATAATAACACAAAAAACAACCCACCAACAAAAACAAACGCAAACAACTATAAACAAACATACAAAAAAAAACCTAATCACCATCAACAAAACAAACAAAAACAACAACAAACTTTTTATTAATTGTGACAAATAATCATCATTATTTAAATCACGTTTCCTCTTTCATCATAACAAGTTACATCTGGATTTGGTGGTCTTAAACCGTGCACTGGTCTACAACGTTAATAGTGGCTTAACATACAGTAACTGTATTATCACATTGCCCAAATACCACCCCAAAGCAGACCCGGAACTCATTACAGCATCTACAATTTAATTACATTTGACTCTGCCAACACAAATGACAATCGAATATAGTTCATGTCACTCGGCTTAAAATGTCACAATAAATACGCCCATCTGTCAGTAAGCAAAATGAAGAATAGTTAATTATAACCCTGCAGATAAACACGCCATTTCAACGAATACTAAATGTATTACATTGTCAGTATAACTATAGTATCGTGATGGCAAACGACAAACACGAACGCACATGCGCGCACCTACAGAGAAAGAGAGAGAGAGAGGGAGTCGGGCATTGAGGGAGGGAGAAATAGTATGTGTGTTAGAGAGAGAGAGAGAGAGAGAGAGAGAGAGAGAGAGAGAGAGAGAGAGAGAGAGAGAGAGAGAGAGAGAGAGAGAGAAAGAATTCCATCGACACAAGCCTATAGGAACGATATCTAGTTGGGGTGGGGTGGGTGAGTGGGGGACACAAGCCAATTTTTAATCTATATTTATGCAGATCGTGCTGGGGTGTTACTAAACATGCATTCAGTTATTCATTATGCAGAATAGGACAAAACACGTAGTTTTCGTCCGGACGTGTCTGTGCCCCCCTCGCCCCCCCCCCCCCCCCCGCCTACAAATACAGGCCTCGCTCAGTTCATTCTCTTTTCAATTTTGTATATTGGCCGATTCTGTTTGTTCTCGACTACCCCCCCCCCTTCCCCCCCCCCCCCCCCCCCCCCCCCCCTCCTCCCCCCACGAGTAGTTCAAGGGCACAATAAGACCAGAAATCAACACAGATTCTCGGCCGGGTGCCATATGTTGAGGAAATATTATACCATCCTACTATCCAGTTCTTTGTTAACGTCAAATTCAACAAACATTTCTCGCCGTGCCTTGAATAAAATCTATTCAGTGCTTTACACATGTTAAACACAAAATGCACGTCTGTAATATGAAAACACCTGTCGTTACCATTTTTGTATGAATATGAGGCGGATGTGTCGCTATTGTGTGTGAAATGGCATAATAAAAAAAAAGTTCTCCATTACAAGTCTAGATGTGTTAATGAAACGCTTTAGTGGCGATTTGAACTGAAGCCATTATTCACCTACACTAACAAACAATACTAGATTCACAAAAGCCTGTAACATTCTGCATTAAATGCGTGTTAGACTGAGTGTAATCAAGCATATCGCTATCAATATCAATATCGCTAAAGGAAACTTGAGGTCAATGCATGTCTTCTGCGTAATACTTAACCTGTTTAACGGAAGATATTGAACACATACTTAAAGGGACACGCCCTAGTTTCAACCCGTGAAAATTAACACTAAGTTTAGTTAATCTACAAACCTGTAACACATTTGGACAAAGTTACTATTGAGTGAAACATGAGTCTCTGACTTTGAAATGGTGAAATACCTTCTAACAATAGACTAAAACTTGACTCCATAACTGTTACTTCTCAGACGCACGTGCGTTTTTAAAAATATGAGAAATGTATTTTGTGATTTTGAAAACACCAGGATGACCAAAAACATTTCGAATGTACGGATATGGATAATCTAAACAATAAAATCTAAGTAAAGTATGATTTCAGTTATCCAAAACGGCTCCAACAGTGAAAAATATGTCTTAGTGTTTAAAAACTAGGGTATGCCCCTTTAAATTACCAACGAACACACATAGAGGCGAGGGCACACGATATTAGTGCCTCATATGAGAAATTAGCGATTGCATAGCAACTAAAGAAATCGTAATTTTGTCTTGTCACAATCGGCTATTCTCTTTGTTATTCTCGTATGAGGCAATCGTCTTGTGTGGCGCGCCCTATATTCTCAAAGTATGGGAATGCTTTTTGGTTTTGGTTTAACGACGCCACTAGAGCACATTGATTTGTTAATCATCGGCTATTGGATGTCAAACATATGGTAATTTTGTCATTTAGTTTTAGAGAGGAAACCCTCTACATTTTTCATGAGTAGCAAGAGATCTTTTATATGCAGAATCCCACAGACAGGATAGCACATACCACGGCCTTTGATATACTAATCGTGGTGTAATGACTAGAACGAGAAATAGCCCATTGGGGCTACCGGCAGGGATCGATCCTAAACCTACCGCGCATCAGGCGAGCGCTCTATATACCTACCTGTTTTTTGCGGGATGATAAAATAGTCATGCATTGCAATGTTCTGTGATACTATACATCCCAGTAAGCCAGCAATAAGTATATATTATTTTTCAATATTAAATAAACCACTATTGTTAAAGTGGCTACAACACAAGTCGAAATAAATATATCATGTTTGTCTATGCATTAACCTACACACTGAAATGATACATGGAGTGTTTTCTTAGTTAATTGGTCTATGCTGTTAGTTGCCTTGACCTGTGATTCCTGATTGGCAGATGTGTATTTGAATGGTTACCAGATGATCGGATCGGATAAGTGTTTAACATGCATATATGCCACGAAAGCTTCACACACGCCTGTCACTGGCTTAATCTCTGACTTTCGCCAGTGACTAAGTCCGGGCCAGGACGGGGGTGGGGTGGGTGGGTGGGGGGGGGGGGGGGGGGGGGATAGTTTGAGGTGGGCTGAATTTAGAATTCAATTTTTTTTAGTAGTCGGTCAAAAACCTAAGTCCTAAAGTGAGAAACCTGCAAAACCTACACATGTCTGGACTGAGAAATTAAATCCAAAAGTAGTTTTGAGTGCTCGGCCAAAATGGTTTTAAGGTGATTTGAGCAATTGAACGGGCGCCAAAGTAAAGTGCGTTGGACTGTTTACTAAAAAATAAACATAAGAATTTTGATCCGCGGCCGAAAAATGTAAAGTCCAACTAAGCCCAAAAAAGGAGGTTACCTGTCCTAGGTAAGGTTGCGCCGCGGGACTCATGGCGAGTTGATGGGCTGTTCAGGTCTGAAGTTGGGGAGTCCTTCAGCCAGGTAGACACGGCACTTGTCTGTGACTCCAAGGTAGTCTCCTTGTAACACCATCTTTAAAATACGGTGTATGGTCGTATTGTTCATGGATGGCATCAAGAGTCCCTGCCTGTACAGCCCGTCCCGCTGTGCTGTCACGTAAAGTTTGTCCGAGTGATGGGCTCCTTGAATCTGGAACTTCCCTTGTGTGGATAGAAGATGGTGCCAGTGTTGATCACTCCAAGGACCGTTCATTTGCGAGCTGTCAGTGAGTCCCCCTGGATCGCTCCACGGTACTTCGATGGCAACTTGTCACAGACGAGACTCCAGTCGGGTAGGTCGGAAGAGAAATCTCCACGTTCGCGCAACACACCTTCATCGTTCGACAGTTGGTGCAGAAAGAAAAAGAAATAAAGAAATGTTTTATTCAACGACGCATTCAACACATTTTATTTATGGTTATATGGCGTCAGACATATGGTTAAGGACCACACAGATTTTGAGAGGAAACCCGCTGTCGCCACTACATGGACTACTCTTTCCGATTAGCAGCAAGGGATCTTTTATTTGCGCTTCCCACAGGCAGGATAGCACAAACCATGGCCTTTGTTGAACCAGTTATGGATCACTGGTCGGTGCAAGTGGTTTACACCTACCCATTGAGCCTTGCGGAGCACTCACTCAGGGTTTGGAGTCGGTATCTGGATTAAAAATCCCATGCCTCAACTGGGATCCGAACCCAGTACCTACCAGCCTGTAGACCGATGGCCTAACCACGACGCCACCGAGGCCGGTAAAACGTCCCTTTCCAGATGAGCCAATTAATTGACGCTGTCTAGACACAAAAATACATACCGGTAGTGTGTTATATTACCTGTCGCCCCTAAAATGGAAATGGACATGGTTTATTACTGTAAATAGTTCTGTAAAACTATTAATTAAGTAGACTTTCCCATCTAAAACCATAGAACTGACCAATTATGTAGTGCCAAAGAAAAGAAAATTATCACTTGGGTATCGTGGGTTGTCGTTTTTGCTCCAACGTAGCATACCAATAGGCCTAATAGTGTACATTTTCCCTTTGGATTATTTAACAGAGAAAACTACTATAACCCCATTTTGTTCCGTTAATGCAACTTGAAATATATTTAGTTAAATAGTTTATTATATTATCACGTCATTTATGTTGTTTTACAAGTCAGGTTGATCAAAGTGAAGCGCCGTGTCGAAAATTACTGCTTTTGTTTACACTATGCATACAGGATTTGGTCAGTTCTGAGCTGACGTCACTTCGCCCAAAGCTTACTGTACCGGACGCCCAAAAAAGAAAAGAAAATGGCTGCCCCCAGTTAGCAGGAATAATAACGTTTTTTTTTTTTAAACACTAAAATTACGCGTTTTTTATTTGTTAAAGTGTCAATATGTGTTGGTGGTCCGGGTATGCATCTTTCCAACACATACGGCTCATGTTCTAGTTTACTCTCCCTTTAAAGTGTCAATATGTGTTGGTGGTCCGGGTATGCATCTTTCCAACACATACGGCTCATGTTCTAGTTTACTCTCCCTTTAATGAGGAATTCCTGGTCCAGCAAAGGATACCTGGCCATGTGTGTGGCTTAACTGTTGAAATTGAGGTCAAGTACATATGGCAAGTACGCTAACTGATTCATGGCCTCGTTTATAAAGCGATCTTAGCATTAAGATCACCTTAAGTACATAATACATAATGTTACATTTAAAACCTCAAGGTAACGCGCTGGAAACAGTGAAATATAGCAAAATAAGGCACTGGCGGCTATTTTTGTCCAACTTTTAATATGTTGTTCAGTATGTCTGAAGGTACAAGAAATGACAATAAAACGTTTTGTTGCAATTTTTTTTATGTATGGGTATTTTGGCGCTATAATGATACGCCTACTAGCACTGGGCTTCGTCGAACGCAGCCCCTGCGTGTGCTGTAACCTCACCGTGGTGCAGGGGTGTAACATTCTTTTTGAGAATGGCCAATACAGCACAAAATTGAAGTTTTGAGTAAAATTCAGTATCCGTGAAATTCTGTGATATTTGTGTTTTTGCAGTTCTTTACACTGTTTTTGTTTGTCTTGAATTTTTATATTGATGTTGATTATCAAATTTGTTTTGCTTTTACCATAGTTTGACACCCAATAGCCGATGTATTTTTCGTGCTGGGGTGTCGTTAAACATTCATTCATTCATGCATTCATTCGTCGCACGCAGCGATATACAATTGTTGACCGGAGGAAACTAAGTGATGAATTCATCCATTCTGCTGTGAGTTTTTACGGGTTTTTGTGAACCCAGCTTATTAATCTATCCTCGTCTAGTCAGCTACTTATTTTCTTTCTTATATCCAATTAAGGTTCAAGCACGCTGTCCTGGGCACACACCTCAACTACCTGGGCTGTCTGTCCAGGACAGTTGGTTAGTTGTTAGTGGTTAGTTGTTAGTGAGAGAGAAGAGGGTGTTGTGGTCTTACCCATTTAGTCGTTAAAACTCGCTCTGGGTGGGAGCCGGTACCGGGCTGCGAACCTTGTACCTAGCAGCCTTATGTCCGATGGCTTAACAATTACGCTACCGAGGCCGGTTGTCAGCAAGCAGATCCTGTCTACACGATAGCACATATAAAATATCCCTTGCTGCTAATAAAAAAAAGAGTAGCCCATGGCATGGCAGCAATGAATTTTCTCTCTTTTTATCTGTGTGGTCCTGAACCATACATTTCTGACGCCATATAACCGTAATTAAAATATGTTGAGTGTGTCGTTAAATAAAACATTGCTTCCAACATGCGGCAGAAAGCATGTAATATCTTGTAACGGATCTCCCGTGAGTGACAGTCCTCCTGTAGACCTGATAGTAATTCATGGATGGAATCACGACTTTGCCAAAATACCCTTTCGACTCTGCCTTGTGCACGGGCCCCCCTAAATTTTGCGATAGTTATAATTTTATTATATATTAATAAAAAAAATTTTTTTACGATCCCCCTCCAAACCTCTCACAAAGTTCCCTTGGCATTCCACCTCATGTCACTGCCCCCCCCCCCCCCCCTAAATGGATTTTCTGGATCCGCCACTGGAGAAGTCAGTGTATTGGCCTTATAAGGCACGGATCCAAGGGGGATTCGATGGGTCTGGACCTTCCTCCTCACCTCAACTTTTTTTCCCGCCGTTAATATACAACTTTTAGTTGCATATAGACCCCTCTACAAAACAATCTTGGATCCGCACCTGTTTACATCTCCCCATTGAGCCACTAAAGCTCGCTCTGGGTGGGAGTCGGTACCGCAGTACCAACCATACTTAACGTGGCTTAATCACAACACTATCATGGCCGGTCGTTTCTGATTTATGCCTACGCAGTTCAATCCGCTGTGCAACAGCCTAAGGGCCACGCCACACGATACGAGTCCGAGCACGAGATCAACCGATTACATAACAGCCGATGAAATCGTAAAGTTGTCTTGTCACAATGGGCTATACTCATTGCTATTCTCGGACGAAGCATTCGTCTCAAGCCACACCTGTACATTAAGTCTTGTCAGAATTCAATTCCTACCGAGATGCGGATGATGGCTGAATATATACGTGAATAAATAGAGCGAGGAAACGTGTAGATCCCAAGGCTGTTAAAAACAAATTGTGTGGTTCCGGGAATATGCTGAAAAAAGTATACATTTAGGGTAAGTTGGTTTCTTTTTTTCTTTCTTTCTTTCTTTATTTATGATAAGTCGGTTTGTTTATTTATTTGTTTGTTTGTTTGTTTATTTATTTACTACTTTAACCCCTACGGGTCCAGATTATATGTTACGTACGTATTCTTTTCGCCTACATATTAGTATTTAAAAAAAACAAAAAACATAAAAAGAGTTTAGAAAAAAGTTTCGGTACTTTTTCTAGGTAGAGTCGGTTTTCCGAAAATACACATATTTGCTTTACGCCCAAGTAAAGTGAATTTAATTTTCAGTTATAATCTAGAAGGCCTATTACACAAAAATGGCCTATCTTAAATTTAATGGATGACAGTATAAAAATAATAATGCCATTGTGTCTTCTGACGGACAAAAACGTCCGTTTACTTATTCTAATATATAGAGGATATTTCATGTTTTTTGTCAAATATGATTTATACCTCATAAATTGCGCGACGAGTGTGATATGATTGCAAACTTCACGAGATGAGATATAAATCATATTTGACAAAACACATGATATTTTCTATTTATTATATAACTTTTGGCAATTGACCTTTATTTTTAAAATGCCAGCAGCAAAATAGTTCCAGCTTTCTTACAATGAAAACAACACTTTCTACAGTGACGATAACACATTTTAAAGTGAAATAGTGAAATTTTCACTCTAAGATGTGTTATCGTCACTGAGTGACTGATAACACTTTTATTTTACTGATATTTTAAGATATTTCACTAAATGTTATATAATAAATTTATATTATATCACTATTCAAACAGAGAATGACAGATCAGTTTATTCAATCTATGTTTGCTGTATTCAACAATTCTCCAAAATGTCTGTTATACAAATTCGTTGTTAATAATTACTGCATACAACGTTACCTTCGGAAACCTATTGCCCTGAAATACAAACATATTTTGACCAAATATAGATTATCTTCAAGGGACATTCCTGAGTTTGCTGCAATTTTTAAGACGTTATCGACTAACAGAGACTTTTTAACGATTGTAATTACATATCAAATAAAAACATTTCTGCATAAAATATTAGTTACTGTATATTAAACGTGTTTCTGTCTGATCGTTATAATATTTGTACTAGGTTAAATTTGATTTTGTTTCCTAAAATATTTGTTTTCGTACGTATGAAATTATTTGAAGACAAAATCCAGTTTGGGCTTCTTACAAATATTAAGACAACCAGAAACACATTGAATGTACAGACACTAATATTCTAAACAAGAACAAAAAAAAATTAATATGTAAGTTTAATCGTAGAAATATTTTATTAGTCGGAAACATCTTACAATGGAGCGAACTCAGGAATGTCCCTTTAAATAAGGGTCGAGGTGGCTCTCCAAGGCATGCATGCATCAACTGAAGAAGCTGACCTTCGTACACCCCTTAAAGGCATATTGTCACAGGCCACTGACCTATTTAATGGTCTAACAAAGTAATACCTGAACGAAAATAATTTCATTTTCCCTATATGTACTTTATTCAACCATCTTCATAACCACCATACTCCATTTATTAGTGATATTTTGTAAAAATAAATAATTGAATTATGGCAATTGTCCATAATTCAAAAACTAAAATTGCCGAGGGTGTTGACATGGATTTCACTCCATCATGGTTCAGTTAAGGTGATGCGATAGCTGGATTTGGTTTCCAACAATTAATGTAATTTTTATTTATTATACATTTTTAGAGAAATAAGGTCCTAAAATCCGTAACAGTATGCCTTTAATGTCTTGTATTCTCTTGAGGCAGGACACAAAGTATGTGTTATTATCTCCAGTGATACACATGTAATTGTCGCCCTTCTCTACCACAATCCCATATTTCTTCTTTTTTAAAAAGAGTTTATTCCATGAAAACTATTTGCCACATTTACATTTGCTTTATACTCACGTGGCTTTAGTATAATTGGTAACATTTTTAATACACAATAGTTTCTACAACCCTTTATGCAAAGCAACCCTTTATGAATTACAATGTAGCAAATGAAAATTAAAGTAGGATAGACACTTTAGTCAGAAGTAAATAGTTATAATATAAAAAAAAGCCAGGAAAGTTTCCCTGGGTCTATATTTGTGTACTAGTTTTGTAATAGCAAAAAACAAACAACCCCCCCCCCCCCCCCCCCCCAAAAAAAAAAAAAAAAACCCCCACAAAAACCCCCCGACCCACCCAAAAACCCACCCCACCCCCCACCAATAACCAACAACCAAAAAAACAACAAACAAAACAAAACAAAAAACAAAACAAAACAAAACAAACAAAAAACAACAACAACACACCTATAAAATTAATTTAATATAATGATCGGTATTATAATTGTAAAGTACCCCATTTATCCGTGAAATGGTCTTCGTTTTCGGAGTAAATATATTTATCAATATTTTATCTCAACTTCATCAAAATTTGGCTAAATTTTAGAAAATTTGCAATGGTATATATGTTGTTTAATTATTACAACTAAGTGATTCAGTAGCAGACTTTCATTTGAATTACCAAGTAAAACAGTACAGATGTTTATATTAATTGGTTTGTTAATTTTCGTTTCAAACCATTGTGTGAAGTTTTGCCACAGTACAGTAGTTTACCGGCATCGAAAACAATAAATATTATAATGATTCAGCATCGTCTGAACAGAAGGTACACATATTGTCAGTTTGTATTCCACATATTTGCTTAGTTGTTAAAATGCCATGCATAAGCTTAATTTGAAAATGTTTTGTTTTAGTATCAATTATTATTTTAAAGATTAGTTCTAAACATTTTTATAAAAAGGTTTCTGTAATTTAAAGGAACATTCCTGAGTTTTCTGCAATGTTAAAATGTTATCGACTGACAGTAACTTTTTAACGATTGTAATTAAATATGAAATATATTTTTCTGCATAAAATATTAGTGGCTGTATATTAAACATGTTTCTGATCGTTCTAATATTTGTACTGAGTTAAATTTCATTTTATTTCGTACGTACGAAATTATTTGAAGATGAAATCCAGTTCGGGCTTCTTACAAATATACAGACAACCAGAAACACATTGAATATACAGACATTGATATTCTAAACAAGAAAATATATTTAATACGTAGGTTTAATCGTAGAAATATTTTATTAGTCGGAAACATCTTACAATGCAGCAAACTCAGGAATGTCCCTTTAAGAATTAACTTTCTGTGACCATTTATAACTAATTCGTGACAGATTTGACTGTATCTATTGTGGAGTAATCATTTCAGAAACCTGCCTGTGCTTCGTAAATAATATTATTAAATTCAAGCCAAGTCATATTCATAGTTTCCAAAATAAGAAGTAAATAATTTTGCAATAATATTTAATAACGAAATACCTCTAAAATTATTTGGATCTGTAATATCTCCTTTATTAAACAATGGAATAATTAAGCCCACATTCCAAGAATCTGGGAACGTACCACTATTTACAACAGCATTAAATAACATCTTTAGATATGGTATAATAAATAATGCATTCTTATGACCTTTGATGGTACACCATCCACACCTGGGCTTTGACCTAACTTGAGTGATTTTATAGCACTTCTTACTTCTTCATCATTAATAGCATCAAAGGTAAAATTAAGTGTAATGCATTCAACACATTCAACAGGATCATGATTAATAATAAAATAATTTACCTCATCATCATGACAAACACTAGGATTAAGCAAGGTTTTGAAATATGAATGCCACTTCTCTAGATATATACTTGATCGTCTACTTTTACAAAATAATAGCGACTTTACTTTTTTCCAGAATGTTTGACCATCCTTTTCTTTAACAACAGAATCAATATAATTATTAATACTTTGGTTATACAGTATTTTCTTATTGTGACATAATTTTCGAAAAAAAAAAATATCTTAACATTATTATAAGCTGTCACATTTGATTTAATTGGGCACTTCCTAAGCATATTGTTTTGTTTAGCTTCACAAGAATCTCTATCAAACCAAACAGGCTGTCCTAAATTATGTTCCTTCATAATAATGGAAAATCTACACTTCATATGGTCTCCAGCAAAACACAATAAATCAATTAATAAATCAGGGGCACTATTTACATCTATATGCACTAAGTGATCAAACGAATCAAAGACAACCCTGCCCTATTCGAGTGAAGCTCTTGTTGAAATGTTTGAAAACTATCATCAGACCACTCATATCTAACTACTGGTTCTGTAACTACCATTTCTGGAACAATACACTTACAATGGTCAGTTTCGATAAATATTAAAACACAGGACACTGGGAGATGATCTGACTCAATTCTAGAATTGACTATCATATCATTTACTAAATTAAATATAGATAAAGAAAGAATAAAATAATCAATCAGACTTGTTCCGTTATTGCTAATACATGTAAATGAACCACGTTTATCTCCAGGTTTCCTGCCAGTTACAACATAAATCCCATACACCTTGCACATTTCTAGTAGAGTTAAACCAAACATATTAACAGTTAAATCTTGTGAGAATCTAGGTTCACAAAATGTGTCTATTATATACATTTCTCCAAGAGTTAACAGTCTATCTCATCTTCATGTTCCACAATATAATCTTCATATACGAGCATTAAAGTCCCCTGTTAACATTATATCAATGTCAGTCATTTTCTGTTCTAATATAAGATAAATTTGCTTCAAGTTCATCTATTCCATTGCGATCTTTACTCTCATAAATAGGAGAACGTTCTGGCAAAATATATACACATCCTAGAATAAAAGATATATTGTTTACAAATGGGGACAGACACAAAAAATACACCATTATCCCATTCTTCATGTATCCTAACAAAATATTTAACCAATTCATGTTTAATAAACACTGCAACACCCCCAGAGTACCTTCCATAAGACTTTGTCTTTTAGCAGGTACACAATAATATTTGTACTCTGGAAAAATATTTTCAAGTTTTAAACAATAATGTTGCATAGTTTCCACCAAATGTATTATTTCAAATTGTTGACAGAACTGTAGAAAGTCACCCTGACCCAGTTTAGAATATATGCCCTGTACATTCCAAGTACAAAACTTCCAACTGGTATTTGATTGTACTATTTCTAATTGCCTTTGTAGTACACCTGTGTTTTCTGCTGATACATGGTCACGGCCAGCTCTCCTTATATCAGTGAGTTTTGGATAAGTCTGGCAGCCATGATTTCAAAGTACTGGAGATAACATTATCCATTCCCCATACATGGGAATTTTATTTTCTGACACTATGGGTTACACTGATTAAAAACCCCTAAAAACTGTATTTTCTTTACTTTGTTTTATATACAAATGTTCTTTGCAATCAGTGTATAAACAACAAAAAAGTTTTTTTCTTCGTATTTCCTCAAAACTGTTTTAATATATAACAACAATACTATAAAATATACATTAAAATATTCAGAATGCAATACTGGGCAATATTCAATCAAATTATTTTGCCTAACCACAACCATTTTCGAAAAAGAGACCATTTTTATATTTAGCTGGGCTTCTGAAATGTCCATCACATATATTCATACAGTTCGGACATCAGGCTCACTGAAAATCATAGTGGCTTTTAGTCCCTCGATTTGGTAGTCAAACCTAAAAAATTAACGTCTGGCTCACAGACTAAAAGATGATGGTCTGGTGTAATAGTAGCGCTGTGGTAAAGCGTTCGCTTGATAAACGGTCGGTCTAGGATCGATCCCCGTCGGTGGACCCATTGGGCTATTTCTCGTTCCAGCCAGTGCTCCACAACTGGTGTAACAAAGGCCGTGGGATGGTGCACATAAAAGATCCCTTGCAGCTAATCGAAAAGAGTAGCCCATTAAGTGGTGACAGCGGGATTCCTCTCTCAGTATCTGTGCGGTCCGTGACGATATATAACAGTAAATAAAATGTTATATGACCACTTTTCATCTTGTTTTAAATGACCTGCTATCCTAAATACAACAATTTTGTTTTGTCATAATTAACCTTTAGATTCCACTCTGTGGTATAAAGATAATTATAATGTATTTAACATATTTTGTAATTCAGAAGCACTTTCAGATAAAAGTACTGTATCATCAGCATAGATAAGTAGACAAAGGTTTATCACATCCAGCTCATATGACTGGTCACTAGTACCAGACAGTTCCATTTCCAGATCGTCAATAAAGAGTGAAAACAGTATAGGCGATAGAGCTTCACCTTGGATTAAACCAGAGTTCACCATAAAATAGTCCAATATATTGCTATGACATCTCACACAAGATTTAACCTGACTATACATAGACTTAATAACATTCATAAGTTTGCTATTCAGGCCGACTTTTGTCAGCTTAAACCAGTTTCTCGTGAATAACACTATCAAAAGCCATACTGTAGTCTATGAATGCACAATATAATATGTTCTTTGCACTTAATGTGCTCATTATTAAGGTATATACATCGGTGGACCCATTGGGCTATTTCTCATTCCTGCCAGTGCTCCACAACTGGTGTAACACAGGTCGTGGTATGTACTATCCTGTCTGTGGGATGATGCATATAAAAGATCCCTTGCTGCTAATCGAGAAGAGTAGCCCATGAAGTGGCGACAACGGGTTTCCTCCCTCAATATCTGTGTGGTCTTTAACCATATCATATGTCTGACGCCATACAACCGTAAATAAAATGTGTTGAGTGCGTCGTTAAATAAAACATTTCCTTCCTTCCTTATTAAGGTATGATACGACCGGCCTCGATGGCGTCGTGGTAGGCCATCGGTCTACAGGCTGGTAGGTACTGGGTTCGGATCCCAGTCGAGGCATGGGATTTTTAATCCAGATACCGACTCCAAACCCTGAGTGAGTGCTCCGCAAGGCTCAATGGGTAGGTGTAAACCACTTGCACCGACCAGTGATCCATAACTGGTTCAACAAAGGTCATGGTTTGTGCTATCCTGCCTGTGGAAAGCGCAACTAAAAGATCCCTTGCTGCTAATCGGAAGAGTAGCCCATGTAGTGGCGACAGCGGGTTTCCTCTCAAAATCTGTGTGGTCCTTAACCATATGTCTGACGCCATATAACCGTAAATAAAATGTGTTGAGTGCATCGTTAAATAAAACATTCCCTTCCTTCCTTATTACGGTATGTAGAGCAAAGATGGCATCAACAGTACCAAAACCAGGCTTAACTCCAAACTGGGCATCTGATAGAGTATTATTTTCATTGATTTCATTTCAACTTATTTCCGTGCTTATATCCAATTAAGGTTCATGCACGCTATCCTGGGCACTCACCTCAGCTATCTGGGTTGTCTGTCCAGGACAGTGGGTTAGTTGTTAGTGGGTTAGTGGTTAGTGAGAGACAAGAGGGTGCAGTGGCCTTACACCTACCCATTGAGCCCTTAAGAACTCGCTCTGGGTGCTGAGCCAGTACCGGGCTGCGAACCCTGTACCTACCAGCCTGTAGTCCGATGACTTAGCCACTGCACCACCGAGGCCGGTAGAATATTATAGGTCAGGTCAGGTCATAGGGTTTTACGTGCACATTCAGAACAAGCTGTTGTAGCGCACGCCCGTCGTGGGCACAAGAGCCCATGACAGGAAAGGTGGGGGGAGGGGAGAGGAGGGACCGCCTGCACTGGCAGGTGCAAGGGAGCACCAGCAGCCCGATCGAATCGGTAGCAGGCGGGTGGGGGTGGTGGTGGTGCTATGGAATTTTAAATGGAGCCGTTAATGCCAAAGAGAAAGGGGTGCGCAATTTTGATTGAGGAAATTTGGCGCAATTTTGAACGGTCGGTCGAAAGGTAAATGGCCGAGCTAATATAGGTTTTGATATTATTGAATCGAGAGTAGCTCGTTAATTATAAACCTCTATGATGCTGAGTGTCTCCCTAGGTTGCCCATAGGGCCCTTATAAAGGGCCTGACCGCTTCTGGTCGTGGCATGACAACCCAGGGGAGACTCGTGCAATTGTGTAGTTGACACTGGCAGGCAAGACAGTTGTTCCGGGTTGGTCGACGTGATGTTGTTGGCGTAGTCCTCCTCTTTAGTGTCACCAAGAACAAGTTATCACCAGCAGCAAGTATTGGGGGTTTGGGTGGGGGAGACTAATATTCTTTTGTTCAGTTTCCCCCGGGTGCATTGCAATTGTGTACTCGGAACCGGTATTCTTTTGTCCGGTTCCTTATTAGAGCACGTGCTGGGCCATTAAATGGGTGCGGGTGCATTGTTAGTCAGTGCACCCTGTGTACTGATGCAGTGAGCGTGTAGTCTGTGTGTAAATCCTAGTTTTGTGTTAAGGTTGTACCTATTGTCTTAAGTCCCTATTCTAGTGAGTTCAACGGTCATTCATGACCACCCACCCCACTCCGTCTTTGTATAGCATTGAATACAATGACGGAGGGGGATTTATACTAGCCTAGCTATCTAATTTGAAGGGTGGAACCCTTATAGTGTAAGTATTGGGTTTAAAAGCCTAGTGTTTGGCATACTTAACTTTATTACCAATGAATGAACCGAAATTAACAGTGGCAGGTAGCAATTGTACAGTAGAACAGTTGACAGACAGGTACTTAGTTTGAAGAATTTTGATTCCCGTCCCCTAAATAGAATATCTTAGTAGCCTTACTTGGTTTGTCTTCAGGTTATCTGGTTTTCCTGCTTGTTTTTTCTTCTGGAGCCCTAGTTGACTTACTTTAGTCAGCTAGGATTTCATGCATCAGTAATAACGAACATGGTGCGAGTACAAAGACAAATTCGTGCAGTTTATTTACAGTTAGGTGTGGTGGGGTTCTTGATCCGTGATTGGTTGGTTTGGACCACTGAGGGGTGCTGCAAAAAAAAAGAAGAAGTGATATTTAGTGGTGTCCTATCCTGGTTGATTGCCGTTAATCCCCAGGTTGAAGTGCCTGGTCGAGTGCTTAAGGTCGCTCTTCCATCCAAGGGATGTACAGGCGGGTGGTTTTGAGTAATTGTTAATTTATATTGCTAAATTTATGCCAGCTAATTTGGTTGAATATTATACACTGAGCTTGCTTTAAGTAGTCCATTAAAAACATTTTCGACAAGTTTCGACAAGTTTCGACAAGTGACTCGTAAGGGTAATTCCTCTGTATTTGTTGACCTCATTTTTACTACCATCAGCTTCTTTCGGGCGTGTATATTAGCACGTTAAACTAGTTACCTACCTACCCATCAGACCAGAAAGAAACTGACCTTGAGATTAAAATCCGATCTCTGCGTGAAAATGTTTTGTATGCTTTACTGGGGTATGTGTAGCAGGCCTTGTCTGGGATGAAAATTTCTGTAAGCGTCCTGTAATGCATGTTAGTCTATTATTGTGTTGAGTTCCTTTTGCCCTACAGTACCCCATAGCTCTTGTTTTCTGGAGCATGTCCAGTCGAGCGTAGCGTTTTCCACACAATTAAAGTCGCCGCACATAATGGAAGAATGGTATGCTACTGGGCGCGACTGATCTCAGAAAAAGAACAAAAAATGTCTACTCTATTATACAAAAATGTTAAATGACTACCTTACTAGCGGAACTAATTATAACTGTTAAAAATACACTGAATAACTTGGGAATGGATGATATCTGGATAACTAATTATTTCATATCAGTAAATTCTCTCTCACAACCAATTAGGTAACCAGTCAATTCGTACCATAGTCATTTCGTACCATAGTCATTTCGTATCCAATTTTACCATTTCGTACCCAAGTCATTTCGTACCTTGGTCATTTCGTAGCATAGTTATTTGGTCATTTCGTACCCAAGTCATTTCGTACCATGGTTATTTCGTACCACATCTGTTTGGTCATTTCGTACCTTGGTCATTTCGTACCAAAGTCATTTATTGTGCAGCTTAGTTGAATGATTACTGATTTAAAAAATAAATATTAGGCTAATGCAACTATATTGAAGCCCCACCCCTTAATAAAGAAAGAAAGTAAGAAAAAAAAGATGATATATTACTTTCATCTCCTCACGTTTCCGTTCATCATTATATTAAAGGGACATTCCCGAGTTTGCTGCAGTATAAGATGTTTCCGACTAATAAAATATTTCTACAATTAAACTTACATATTAAATATATTTTCTTGTTTAGAATATCAGTGTCTGTATATTCAATGTGTTTCTGGTCGTCTTAATATTTGTAAGAAGCCCAAACTGGATTTTGTCTTCAAATAATTTCATACGTACGAAAATAATTATTTTATGAAATAAAATCAAATTTAACCTAGTACAAATATTAGAACGGTCAGAAACACGTTTAACATACAGACACTAATATTTTATGGTGAAAACTATATTTGATATGTAATTACAATCATTAAAACGTCTCTGTTAGTCGATAACATTTTTAAAATTGCAGCAAACTCAGGAATGTCCCTTTAATTACCAACGAGCACCTTGTGTTAGAATAACATATTAAGATCTTCTAAGACAAGCCGATCTCAGAAAAACCGTAATTACCCACGAAGACCGTGTGTTACAAGGCATGTTTACACGTCAACGTTTATTCGTCAACAATAAAATTAAGCAGTGGCATACTATGACATTATGGTACGAGATGGTAAAAAGTAGGTACGAAATGGCTATGGTACGAAATGACTGTGGTACGAAATGACCAAAGCACTATGGTACTAAACGACTATGGTACGAAATGACTATGGTACGAAATTACCATGAACTATTGTACGAAATGGATGGTACGAAATGACTTTGGTACGAAATGACTAGTAACCACAAATTAAACACAGACAATGTGATCAGTATTTACAAGCATGGAAAAGTAACATATCACAGTAATCGAGAGGCAACAGTTACCGCTTCAGTTCTATCTACTCTCTACCTTCTATTACTATATATTAATAAATATTAATTATGCTAAATACTTCATGTCATTGGACATTATCTTATTATTGTTTATATATGATTATGAATATTCATTCTTGTCTGATGTCCATCTTGTTTATGAGAGCAATTATATAGGCTCTGCCTGTTGTGCAATCTTTTTGACTTTTTTCTGATCAATAAAATATCTCAAAACAGTTACCGATTATAAAAAGAACAACTATTTTTCGAAAGCTATGTTAATAAACTACCAGAAAAACTGTGGACAACACTCTTAAAATTTAGAACGTCTAACCATTACCTACCCGTTGTAACTGGACGCTGGAATAACATACTTATAGAAGATAGATTTTGTACATTATGTAATGTAATGGACATTGGGCGACGAGTTCCATTATCTTTTCATTTGCCATTGTTTTCATAATTCAAGAGTCCAGTTTCTACACCCATATTATTATACGCGACCAAGTACTTATAAATTTAGTGAACTAATGGGGAATAAACGAATTAGTACCCTAAAGAAATGAGCATGTTTCATAAATATAATAATTAATTAATTCAAACGCCCTTGACTACAGACACCCTCAAAACCAAAACTATTTAATAAACTATTACCATTGTGTACTGCATCATATATACGTTTAACAATCTATTCGTTTGTAAGTACTTGGATACCCGTATATCTGTATTAAATATCTGTATTATTACATAATATATTGATATGTGTGATTGTATGTGTTTGTGTATGTGTGTATGTATTGTAATTAATGTATTTACTGTCAACCATCTTGTCACGTGTATATAACAAAATGTTTATGTATATATTCCTTCTATGCCGTTGTGCAACGGCCTGAGTGTAAATAAAGTCTTGTCTAGTCTTGGTCACGGTTCGTTGGTCATGAGTCGTAATGACGTAATCTACACAGCCTGCAATGAACAGAACAGAACAGAACAGAACACATTTTTATTTACACTCAGATCACATAACAAGTGATACATGAGCACATAGTTACAGTAAGTTCAATATAATAATACAGCGGTTTTACATATATAATATAATAATACAAGATTAACGTGGGGGCATAAATGTTCTCATAATGTTATCTACAAATTTACAAGTATTATTTAATAAAGTAATATTCGTGCTACAGAATAGATCATGATATTTAATAGCATTTGGTTTTATATAGTAATATTGTTGGTATGTACTTGCATCTTTCATTTCGGAAAAATAGCATTCAAATAGAAAGTGATATTCATCACCAACAACATCATCGTGACATAAACAACATTTCCGTTCACACCTGGGAATATGTTCCCATCTGCCAACTTCTACTGGGAGCGTGTGATTAGCAGTGCGATAATTAGTGAAAGTAGACCTATGCTTTGTATTTAAAAGTAATAAATATGGTTCCAAATTTATTATTTCTTTAAAGATCCTACAGTCAGTACCTTTGCTAGAATGGTAAATGTTGTCTCTCCATAACTGCAAGTACTGGTCTTTAAGTCTCTCAAGAATAATATCGCTAACGTTTCCATAATTAATTTTTTTTTGAGATAACCATACGTAAGTAAATCCAGTTTCATTAAAAATATTTCTACAAAATTAAACCATTTATATGCATGTGTTCCAGAAACATAATAAGTGGTGTGCTACGTTTTACACCAAGAATACTTTGCAAAAATCGAATATGTACACCTTCAATAATAGAACAATTTTCAAAACCCCATATCTCACAGTCATAAAGTAAAATAGGTAAAATAGTCTGGTCGAAAAGTTTAAGCTGACAGTCAGTTGGTAAGTTGAGGCTACTTATTCGAGATTTAAGTAAAAACATAGCTTTAGTGGCTTGTTCTTTAATACATTTCTTTGTTAGTGACTATGTATAGTTATTTGAAAAACACAACCCTAGGTACTTATAACAATCAGTTACTTCTAGTATGTTATCGAATAGATTAAAAACTGGGTGTCTACGACCTTTAGATCCAAAAACAACAACTTTGGTCTTTGCTATATTTACAGTTAATTTCCATCTAATACAATACTCATAAAATACATTTAAAGACGTTTGCATATCATTAATATTTTCGGCAAATATCACAGTATCATCAGCATAAAGGAGAATAGGTATTTTGAGAAAATCTGTTAGAGCGTTGTCATCAATGTTAATACCATTGCACTGTTCAGTATTCAGACAACTTTCTAAATCATTTATGAATAAAAGAGGAGACACATTTTCTCCTTGTCGTACTCCAGATTGGCAATAAAACGACTCTGATATATGTCCATCAAACTTTACACAGGATTTAATATTTTGATACATGTTAAGTATAACAGTAAAACATTTACCAGATATGCCCAGGTTTATAACTTTAAACCACAGTCCAGATCTCCAAACTTGATCAAAGGCTTTACTGAAGTCAATAAATGTACAGTATAGTTTTTTCTTACGATATCTTAAATAATAGGTAGTATATAACACCATTCAACCATGTATCAGGAATTATTTCTGTATCAAAGAAATGTTTTATTTAACGACGCACTCAACACATTTTATTTACGGTTATATGGCGTCAGACATGTGGTTAAGGACCACACATATTTTGAGAGGAAACCCGCTGTCGCCACTACATGGGCTACTCTTTCTGAGTAGCAGCAAGGGATCTTTTATTTGCGCTTCCCACAGGCAGGATAGCACAAACCATGGCCTTTGTTGAACCAGTTATGGATCACTGGTCGGTGCAAGTGGTTTACACCTACCCATTGAGCCTTGCGGAGCACACACTCAGGGTTTGGAGTCGGTATCTGGATTAAAAAGTCCATGCCTCGACTGGGATCCGAACCCAGTACCTATCAGCCTGTAGACCGATGGCCTAACCACTACGCCACCGAGGCCGGTTATTCCTGTATCAAAAATCTTATTAAACATAGTAACATAAAAAGGTAGTAATATACCAACAGTAGTTTTGATGTGTTCATTTATAATTTCATCTTCACCAGATGCTTTACTATTTCTCAAACATCTTACAGCACAAAGAATTTCCTCCTCGGTTATAGCAACGCCGAGTATATCATTGTCAGTATTTAGGAAGTCACATGTTTCATTACACACAGTAGTATTAAAGGCATACTGTCACAGATTTAAGGACCTTATTTCTCTAAAAATTAATAATAAATACAAATTACATTAATTTTCACAGACCAAATCTAGCTATTGCATTACTTTAACTACACCATGATGGAGTGAAATCCATGTCAACCCTCTCAGCAGTGTTAGTTTTTGAATTATGGACCATTGCCATAATTCAATTATTTTTACAAAATATCCTTAATAAGTGGAGTATGGTGGTTACGTAGATCGTTGAATCAAGTACATTTAGGGACAAATCAAATATATATTTTTTTTAAGTAATACTTTGTTAGACCATGTAATAGGTCAATGGTCTGTGACAATATGCCTTTAACAGTTTTGAAATATTCATATAAAATGTTTAGATTAATATCACTCGGTATTTTCTTTTTACTCAAACCGTTTACTAATCTCCAAAAATCTTTTGCTTGTTTACTCTGCATTTGACGCAGTTTATTTTGGAACGATTTTTTTGTGTTTATTTACATACTTATTTACAGTTCTGCGATACTCTTTACTAGCTATAACCATTTCAGCTTTATGTTCCAACAATTATATTTTTTGCGTGCTTTGTGAAAAATATATCTAGCTCGTTTGCAATCCGTTCCAAACCAGGGTGAAATGAATTCTAAGTCGCGGGACTTGTTGATGTGTACTAATTAGGATCTATCTACGTCCCGATACTCGTTAATTGCCCTTTTACCTGGTTGACGGTGTGTATAGTCAAAAGGTAACAACGAACTAATTCTGTACCACAGTGCAGTTATTAGCATTAAGAATTTGTGTCACTGGTTATGTTGAACTTGTAGGTATTACAAATAAATAAAATAAAATAAATTTTAAAATGATACACAATACTATTGGCTCCAACCTAAGTTTTAACGGCTCTGGTGTAAATATGTCTGTCTGTCCGTCCGTCGTCTGTCTCTCTCTTTGTATCTATGTCTGTCTCAGACAGTGTCTGTTAATTTTTATGTTAATACAACAAACTATCCAATTTAAAAGTAGCATAACATTTTTATTCAAACTTCAGTAACACATTAATTGTTTCCATAATTCAGTTGCACGATTCATTTTGAGAGACCGGATTCTGGCATCGATAGTTCGGTATTTTCGTTTTCGTGCCGGAGTTCGCCAATTACCATCTAAGTGCTGTAGTTTAACTTCCACTGTAGACTGCTCACGTTTCAATAGACCTACTTTTTGCGCGTACAACGCCGAATACACTGAGTTTAATGGAAAATTAAAAAAAACCCCAGCCTCTCATTTCGACAGTCTGCACCACCAGGTTGGATTCTTTTTTAGCGAGATTCCTTGCCTCCACGTCATTTCTCCGTCTGACTATGTTGACTTGTTTTTTTTCGTGACCTTCGTTCAAAAGTTTATGTCGAAATTACTTTTTTTTATTTTTTAAATATTATTAAATAGTCCGATCCTCTCTTCTTTCTCTTATTTATTTTTGGACTGTCCTTCTAAAATGCTCCAAATTATATAAATATTCGACCGAGCAGTCAATTCTTTTTATTTTTGGCTTGTAACTTTTTTTTTCTTTTTTTTAAATTCTATTAACTTTTTTACTAATTGCTATTTTCAAAATTCTGCCCATTTTCAACTCTACCTCCCCCCCCCCCCCCATCTCGAGTCAGGCCACCGATCTTATCTAATTTCTTTTTGACCACCCGATCTACTCTAGCGACCAAATTTAATGAGTAGAATTTTCTTTATTAATTATATTAATTAGAGATGCGCATCAAAATTTTAAAGGCCCACTATTTAATATTTGGATGTAAATTGTCCGCTTAATTTTTTTCTGTCCCGGGACAAGCCCCTGGCTATCCAGAGACAGGCCCCGGGACGGACATGCTCGAAACTCTAGTGGTATATGAGCATGTAAAAAGTATTCGCACTCGCACTCTCAATCGTGTGGTGGGGAATACAGTACGTACAGTAATCCTTTAAAACAGTAGAGACTAATACGAGCAAAATAAAACAAAACTGAGGAGAAAAAGAAGAAATGACAATAAAAGAAAAGAAAACACACACACGTCTGCTCAATTGCTACCTCGAACAGTAATGCTAGAATATAAACGCTTTTCACTTCGTTGGTGAAATACTTCCCGGGACATTCATAATTCGGCAAACCGGTAACACACAAAATAGGATTTTCTACAACCCGGGCCGACACCAATTTTACTACCACCAGCTTCTTTCAGGCGTGTATACTAGCACGTTAAAGTAGTTACCTATCTACCCATCAGACCAGAAAGAAACTGAATAAAATCCCATTGATGCGTGAAAAAGTTTTCTTTGCCTTAGGTGTAGGAGGCCTTGTCTGGGTGTAAATGTTTATTATTGTGTTGAGTTCCTTTACCCCTACAGAGCCCCATAGCTCTTGTTTGTTTTTTTTGGGGGTGTTTTTTTTTCAATTTTTTTTTTTTGGGGGGGGGGGGGGGGTTGGAGCCTGTCCGGTCGAGCGTAGCGTTTTCCACACAATTTACGTATTTACGTATACCTTTTATAATATATATATATATATATATATATATATATATATATATATATATATATATATATATATATATATATGAAGTATCAATAAAAAAACACCCCCCAAAAACAAAACAACAAAAAACGTTTTTAATATAGTCGCAATAAAAAGTCGCGTTTTCCCCATCGCTTGCCAAAACACCTCTGACTCCACGAGCTAAGTCGCGTGACCCGGTGACGCGCTATCCAGCATACTATGTAAGCGTTATTGTGCACAGCCTTTCACACCTGACAGGATTAGTGGTTCCTCGGACACATTGCGCAGCCACGACCCGAACCAGGAAGGATTTAGAAGCTGTTCTTGAACATAGGACTAAGGTAGGCCATCTTCTTTTATAAATACCAGATTAACGAGACATATTTTATTGTCAATATTCTACTTTTTACGTAATCATTTGTAGAAACCATTTTTAACCCTTTGTATAAACACTTTTTAACTTCCTTGTAAATAAAGTTTATTTAACCATTATTTAGGGTTTTTTTTTTATCTAATCATTTGTATAAACGTTTTTAACTTTGATTTTTTTACTAACACTCTCCCCACCCCTCTCGTGAGCACAGTTTCTGGCCCTAATCAGAAATCGTGCTCGCAACGAGCGTGCTTGAACATTAAATTGATATAAGCACGTTAATTCCCAACATCTGACCTGACAGTCATTTGTGGGCATACATACATACATACATACATACATACATACATACATATATACATCTTATTTTACCGGTAGTTACTGATAGTTATTTAGTTACTTTAGTTAAATCGCTCTCCATATTTTATGCATTTTATTTCAAATAAACTATATCTTCTTTACTGTACATCTTATCTGCGATTAAAGGAACTCAATCACGGATTTAGTGGGCCTTGTTTCTCTAAATATGCATTATAAATGAAACTTACATTCATTTGGAATACCAAACCTAGTTATTGTATGATCCAAACTATTTTAATTGAACTACGATCGAGCGAACAATCGCTCTCACTGAAAGTAGTTCAAAATGACTCACTTTTTAACTCCTCTTAGCTTTTCAATTTCAGTGAATATTTTGTTTTCGAACTTTTTATTAGCGGCTATTGTATTTAGAAAAAAACGATATTATGAGCGAAGCACAGACAGCGTTCCGAAAAGGATATTCAAAACTAGATTACATTTTTACTTTACACAATCTAATTAATATTTTGAAAACAAGAAAAAAGAAATTATACTGTACATTTGTTGATTTTGAGAAAACGTTTGACATGATACCACGAACACTGCTATGGCATAAGTTACTAGAAAATAATATAAATGGAAAATTTTTATTTTTTATTTACCAGATGTATCAAGGCATAAAATCACTAATATATGTAAACAATAAAAAATCATCCCTATTTTCATGTAATATCGGTGTTCGTCAAGGTGAAAATTTATTACCAGTCCTATTCTCTTTATATTTAAATGATTTAGAAAAATAGTTTATTAACCATGGATAATGCCACCAATACACTTAATGTATTTCACCAATACTGTAACACATGGAAACTTAAGATAAATTACTCTAAAACTAAAGTTTTAATATTTAATGGAAACACCTGAGACTATAAATATATTTTTAAAATTGGAAAACATGTTCTTGATAATGTAAAGGAATTTAAATATTTAGGAATCACTTTTACCAAATTAAATAATTTTAAATCTACCAAAGAAAACTTAAAACAACAAGCAACGAAAGCCATGCATTTTATACTAGCAAAAGCTAAAGAACATAATTTATCAGTTGAATGTAAACTTAAAATGTTTGAATCAATGGTTCTTCCTATCTTATTGTATGGTTGTGAAGTCTGGGGTTACGGAAAAAACGATATCTGTAATTCTGTTCAAATAAAATTCTTCCGACACATATTACCCGTCAAAAAATCCACCCCAATTTTTATGTTATATGGTGAATTAGGGAAGATGCCATTGGAATTAAATATTCATAGAAGAATGGTTTGTTATTGGGGACGTATTATTTCAGGAAAACAATCGAAACTATCTTTTCTAATTTACAAATTCATGTTGACAAATTATAAAGTTAATGGTAATAGGTATGATTGGATTACTACAGTTGAAAATACACTGAATCTTTTAGGAATGAGTAATGTGTGGATATCACATACTTTCAAATCTTTAAATTGGCTCTCAGAACAAATCAAGAGTAGACAATACGATCAATATCTACAAATATGGCATAATAATATTTCACAGTCATCAACCTATCAACTTTTAAAAGAAAAACCTATTTTCGAAAAATACTTTAATATAATTCCTGAAATATTATGGTCCAGTGTCATAAAATTTAGAACTTCAAATCACTATCTACCTGTATAAACGGGAAGTTGGAATCATATTTTATTTGAAGATAGATTATGTCCTTTATGTGATGAAACGGATATCGAAGATGAATACCATTACTTATTTGTGTGCAAGTTTTTTTTTATAAATCTCGAAAAGAGTTTTTACAGCCCTATTACTATAAAAACCCAAGTACATGTACTTACAAATTCAAAGAATTAATGAACAGTAAGAAAATAAGTGTATTAAAAAAAACTAGCAAAATTTATAAATATAATTTGCAAGGTCTTTATAAACCCAAGAAATTAAACTAGTCAACAACTCTATTCTTTAGCTACTACTATTATTACTAACATTAAACTGTTGATATTATTTATATAAATATATATCATGCATCTATGACAAAACATGTATATTATTTTTATGTATGGCTACCATTGTAAATATGTATTACACACTATTTATATATTTCATCCTGTAAACCATCTTGTCAAATGTATGTAATTTATTATGCATGAGTGCAATTCACCAATTCCATGATATGCTTCTTTTTTTAAAATTTGGAACTCTTCTTGTGATGAGACATAAAAAATACGGAAAAACAGGCTCGTAGTGATGAGGCTATATATACGACAACCGTATAATGTATTTTTGGATTTTATATAAACGATCGCCGTGTATAGAGACTTGGCAAATGAGGGCCGGCTATATACATGGCAAATAATAAAAAATATATTATTTCCTGACGAAAATAACCTCGAATACGCTGAAATAAAATAATAAACAGTCGGAACATGAACTCACCATTTATTATTATTATTATTATTAGGCGCGTGTGCAAATTATTTTGACTGGTTCGAAAAGTGGTATTTCGGTTTTAATGTATAGCGTTAAAAAAACAGTGTACTGAACAAAACAGAATTTTATTACACTCAGGCCGTTCCACAACGGCGTTTGAGGAACATACATAATAAATAGTATAAACGTGACAAGATGGTTTACAGGATGATGAAATAATAACATATGATAATACATAATACATGCATTTACTTGTATATGATATTAATTGATAATAACTGTAACAGTAGTAGTAGTAGTAGTAATAATAATAATATTAATGGTGGTAGCAGTAATGGTAGTACATGGTACAGTAATAATAATAATAATAATAATAATAATCATTGTAATTTAGCTAGGAAACAGTTTTGATTGTGACATGAGTTATTCAGTTACCAGGACGTTTAAAAACCTGGCAAATTACATACATTTCTCCAACTTCTTTAATACACTTATTTTCTTACTGCTCATTAGTTCTTTGAATTTGTAGTTGCTTGGTCTAGTAGTAATAGGGATGTAAAAATCTTACTCGGGAATTATGAAAAAATGTACATAAAAATAAATAATGGAATGAATCACCAATGTCACTTTCATCACATAAAGTACACAATCTGTCTTCAAATAATATGTTATTCCACCTTCCAGTTTCGACAGGTAAATCGTGATTTGACGTTCTAAATTTTATAATTAATCTCCACAACCTTTCGGGAATTATATTTAAATATTTTTAAAAAAATGAGTTCTTCTTTAAAAAGTTGATTTGCCTCTTGATGACATTGATATGCTATTATTCCATATCTGTAAATATTGATCATTTTGCCTAATTTTAATTTGTTGTGAGAGCCAAGTTAACGATAAAAAGGTATGTGATATCCAAACAGGGCTCATTCCCTAAATGCTCCAAAATATTTTTAATACTAGTGAGCCAATTATAATTGATTCTATTTGTAACATGATCTGTCAACAGCATACAAATTCTAAAAATATCGGGCGAGACTATTTATGCAATAGGCGAACTTGTTGGTCTATTTCAACATTGAAAAAACAGGGGGAAAAGTGCAGTAATAAACTCTGGATTGTATACTGGTATAAACAGATTTTATGGCTATACCATCACGGTTTTTTGTTTCGTCTTGAAACGAATTTTATATAAAAGTTTATATTGAAATTAGTTTCCGGCATACTTGGTAATTCACCCGAATCATTTCGTATACCCTCGGCATAATCCCGAATGTTTTCAAATTCTTTTCAAATTACTGGTAATTTTCCGAAAAATCCTGAATTTTTAACCTATATCCGGAATTCCGGAATTAATGCTAAATATCCGGAATTTTTTCCAAATTCGTTATCATTATTTTTTTGGGGAAGCAACCATTTCTGAATATATTTTAAATTTCTATATTTTTAAATCCCGAGTTGATTAAACCGACTTTTATCATTCTGCATTCTCCATTTCAACCTGAATTCGGTATTATCTACAGTTTTGTGCTTTTACTAATACGTTTGTCTATTGGCTGTATTTGTCAACAGCCGACCAATGAAAATGTTTTTGACAATCGAGTAAAACGAATCCATGTATGTTTTTGGTCTAACTTGTTATGTAGTTTATGTATTCATTTTAAAGATCTTTCAAATATCATATAGTAATTACTACAGAGCAGACATCGGTTCTATGGCGATGCATGCAACTTCGTCACGGCGGGTAAAAACCTAAATATATAACAGAACACTTGCGATCGTACGAAAACAAAAGAAACGGATCCACAATTCCCAACATTTCTGTGACGGTACATGCTCTTAATTTCTTTTCGCCTGTGGCGATATTAATTGTTTTAGAGGACCGTGTGCAGTTCCAAATGCACTTAGCCCAGATGGGCAACTTGTTACGTGATACCTTTGCGCTACGGTCGTCGAGCTTTTCTAATACACACCTAGCGCAAGTGTGGAGGCCATGTGGCCAGTAGTTACGTAATAACTCCGCTAGTGCTGTTTATGACCAGGGATTGCTCGCGGAATGGCGACAGCCAGTCTGACGATCAGAGAAAAATATGCCGGCGTGGTGGCTGTGGAAAATCCACATGATACGTGAGGTACCGCCTTGTACCTCCAGGCGATATTCGCAGTGATTAGCATATTGTGTAAACTAGACATCTAGAGATTAACTAATTAAGTGATCAGTTCTGGGTTGTTATTATTGTTGTTATTAATTAACTACTGCGGCAGTACATTTGTCAGCGTAGGTTAATACAGATTCCAAAGTGTATTGTGTTTTGTTGTGTTTTCTAGTGAACTAAACGTGCTATAAAAATATATACTTTATATAAGATCTTATCTCTGATCATACCTAGACGAGCCACAAGCGGGTATAACTGCCTGTTACAGAGAGCTCTAATAGATATACAGTTAGGAGAGATATTTGGACAATCGTGTTTCATTCAGTTACGGGTATTATAGGATCCCCGTGACAATTTCACAAAATAATATTTGGCTACCAGTAATCTGTGACACATTCATTACATTAATATACCTACCGATCTTGTTTTATTCAAGTAAGTTAAACTATAAAGAATGTAAATGTTAGAAACAATTGTTAAGATTTTGCCGCGATATTTTTCTTTACGCTGGCACCCCGAAAGTGCTACTCTAATAGTAATGTAAGCGTAATGCAGAACGGTTGCCAGTCTTAATGTGGGTACCAGACGTTTCGTCCCCGATTAAGTTAACCACAAATTAGTTCGACCCCAATGATGAAATAGTGCAAATGTGGCAATGTACCTACATAAAAATAATATTGGTCCCAAGTTTGTCATTTTATTACTAATCTGTAGGTGGGAGTGAAACTATTTGCTAATAAAGTGGGCTTTTAGGTTTTTTTATTGATGATTTTTTTTTTTGTATGCCAAAAAAGGAAGTAGAAAAATTCGGCCACTTATGTGGATTGATTTATACTTTTATTATTGAATACATAACATTCCAATAAATGATTTTTTATTGTTATGTATTTGTTTGGTTATTTTTATTTTTTAAATATGTCAAACATGGCGCTGTTTAAATTATTATTATTATTTTGAAAATGGCGTTTTGGTTTGAAAGGGACGATCGCGCGCTTAAAAATGAAAATACAAGAAAATTCCGGGAAAATATTTCCATTAGGTTGGTCACCCTTGGGTGTTAGTTGGTGGGGTAGAGGTGGGTTGGCTTGGTGGTTGGCTGTGCTGTTGTGGCTGGTGTTTCAAGCTACCAGTGGCCTTGGTGGTCACCTTTTTATAAAATGGTCCAGGGGACAGTAAGGTGGTGTTGTTGTTGTTAGTGGGTGGGTTCACTACCTTATTGGGCACTTTGGTGGTTTGACTGGTTATCTTAACTCTTGTTTCTGACTGAATGGTTTTGGCTGGTTTAGATTTGAAGAAGTATTTTGCTGTGATTGATTTGGCAGCTTTGATGGGGCTCCTAACTTTCTTTTGCTAAGTTTCTTAAATTCGTTATCGTTTTGAAGGAGGAGCTGGCCCATTTCTCAAAGCTAAAACCGGTTTGTTGGTTCGTCTTATCTGTTTTGCTTAAGGTGCTTTGCGGCGGACGTCATGCTGTTACTAACACCCGCGCCAGCTTGTTGTTTACCGATGGTGAACGGTGTTTCTGCGGCGGACGTTGTGCCTTCGTTGATGTTATTTTCTTGTCAGTTAGCTCCATGGTGACGGGCGCTGTGCCGTCAGTTGGGTCTGCCCGAGTGGCTTTGTCTACTGTTATCGTACCCTGGTCATTTTGTACCATTGCAAAAAGTCATTTCGTACCTTGGTCTTTTCGTACCCTGGTCATTTCGTACCATTGTAAAACGTCATTTCGTACCATAACCATAACTGAAAGTCATATCGTATCATGGCATAACAGCTTATAACAAGCACCCCAGTAGTGTCTTTTACAAAATAACGTTAAATTACATCTATAAGATGCAAACACCTCCTGCAACTGACTTTTGGTTTGACTTTATAAATCGTTAACCATTTAATCTTGTCCCTAAAAACATCTTTGTATAAACATGGTCCATTATGTTGTTTTGTTGTTTTTGAAGGTTAGACTAATTATCTCGAGCCATTTCACAAAACATCGAAGTTGGCAGTTAGTAGTAAATACCAAAATACGGCTCTTGTCAGGGAAAATGGAAATAGCAGTTGACAGGACCTGGTATTATGGGTATCAATAACGATATGCTGCACAATAACGTGTTATGGATTTCAAACTGTCCCAATAAAGTTTAAAAATAACAAAACAACACTGCATTTATGCTATGGTCGATTCGTTTTCTATATACTGGTATGACATGACTATGGTACAAAATGACTTGGGTACGAAATGACTGGGGTACGAAATGACTTTTCACTACGGTACGAAATGACTAAGGTACGAAATGACTTTTTGAAATGGTACGAAAAGACCAAGATACGAAATGACTAGGGTACAAAATGACCAGGCAGCATGGTACGAAATGGGTGGTACGATAATTATGACTAGGGTACGAAGTGACTATGATTCCTTATTTCCTTTGTCCTCGGCAAAGTTTAGCGATTTCCTGGCTGGGCTTTGACTATTTTCCTTTTTGATAGCTGAATGTACCATGGGTCAGTGTTCGTGATTGTGGTCCTAGTTGGGGGTTGATGTGTGTGTGTGTGTGGGGGGGGGGGGGGGGGGGGGGGGGGGGGGGGGGGGGGGGGGGGTAGGGATTTTAGAGTCCGTCGTGGCGTTGTCGATTGTAGTTTGGGTTTCTACATGAATGTCACAATTCTCAAGTGAGTCTGAGTTAGGTCCATTACCTTGACTGCTAGAGGATCCGGTTATGGCTTCCATATTTGGTTTGGTTAGTTATGAGTGAGAACTAGTTCTAGGGATGCTATAGATAGGAATAAGATTACTAGGTACTAAGCTAAACGCACTCTCTCACAGATGGTTGACCTAATTATTGACCCAACAAGGTATTATATGTACCTAAAAGTACTTTATTGAACCATATAATAGCCATATCACACTTATTATTGATATTTTATTTAAAAAAAAATTGAATTATGGGTACAGTCCATAGCAAAATAACGGCTATTTGGAGAGCAGAGGTGTGACGTGTTATTTTGAGACACGTGACGGGCATTCCCCGAATAACCGCAGTGCCAAAACGATTTACCAAGCTCGTGTAACGAGAACGCTTGACCGTCCTCTGCGACGTAGGGTAAATAGAAAAAAAAACCCAATGAAAATAAGTTATTAGAAAATAATAAAAACATTTACTGAATGATAATAAGCTTATACATTAATTTATTTTAGTAACAGAAGCATGTTAAACGTCGACAATCCCGACTAGTTAGGCCTTTACATCTATAGGTAAATTTATCGTTAGTCGTACGCGAAAAACTCTAAACATCTGGGTCACAAACACCGTCATTTTCCACCTTGTCAAATTCATTATTATACAAAATATGCCATTACAGCTGACTTGGGATAGGAATTGTTACATTTTTAAAGAATACTCATGTCATGTCATGTCATAGGGTTTTACGTGCACATTCAGAACAAGCTGTTGTAGCGTACGCCTGTCGTGGGCGCAGGAGCCGGCCTTGGCCGGCTCCTCCGTCCATGACAGGAAAGGTGGGGGGAGGAGGGACCGCCTGCACTGGCAGGTGCAAGGGAGCACCAGCAGCCCGATCAAATCGGTAGCAGGCGGGTGGAAGAATACTCTGAGCTAGACGGTATTTATATACGATGTGACTATATATACGAAGGCCGTGTCTATAGCCTCCACTAACGAGAGCTGGCTATATTCACAGCAAAAATGTATATAGGCGGTAAATAAGTACATTTATTTGATTGATCCATATTACCGAACCATCTGGAACAGAAGGAATACATACTAAGTACTGTACGAACAGTGCATTTTCTGAACATGGGAGGGGGTGGGGGAGTATATGAATTTAGCGGACCATTTTATGTACGTTTTCCATAGATATATGAATAGCGTCATATTGTCCCTACAGTACTAACAAAAAATTAATTATAATAAATAAATAAATAAATAATAATAATAATATAATGATGATGATGATGATGATGATGATGAATAAATAAATAAAAATAACAATTACAAATTATCAGCTGCTGAGGTAGATTAACTGAAAGAGAAACTAACTACGGACAGTACACAAACTAACAACAAGACCTGACCTTTTCACACATTTGACTTGGAACGTGTTTTTTGGAAAAGCGAAAATTTTATTCTAGTGAGTTGAATTTTATGGATGGAATATTCTTTTGGAGATAAATTTTCAAATGTAAAATATGGTGAACCATTCTTTAGTCTTTGGATGTATCAAAGCTGCAGTTTTTTCTGAACTTTAGAGAAACCGACAATCACAGGGTTTGCATGGAAGCGGTTCTTAAACCGAACCCATGCGTAATGGAAAGGACCATCACGATAGGATAGTATCTGCAGTGACCACTTCATCCCTGGGGACTACGACAATTATTTAAGGTGGTCGATAAAATATGACACCTAATATTGTTTTTTTGTTTTTTTAAAGTTACAGTGTCTGGTTACCATATAATAATATCATGCACAAATATGAAATACAAGTTCAACTGCACTTTTAAAAAATTCGTATGTGTGCGCTATGAACGGGAGACCTTCAAAAATATACGCGGCCATTGCTCGGGAAACCACAAACGACAGCCTGTTGTCAATTTCAGTTAACAGGTGCGTTGCGGATTTGAAATTATAGGGTTCGTCTCGAAAAATGAAATGAGAATTCTTGCGCTGTACAAAGAACGTTCGGTTGAGAATACGTACTATTCTTTCGTTAAAACCGGTCTTGATCTTGACAACGTACTATCGACAATCGTACCTTCCTATTTAAGAATTAATATTTTATAAAGTGTTAGTAGAAAACTTTCAAAGTTTAGTTTGTATAACACATTGATCATGTATATATTTTTAATAAAATATACTGAAGTAGAAAATGACCGTTTTCACTTTTTAATTTTACGTGTGGTAAAGTCGACAAATTCAAATAAACTGGCACTGGCTGGAACAATCCCGGCGATGGGGATCGATCCTAGACCGACCGCGCATTTAAAAAACCCTCAACATTTTTAGGTCTAAGTAATGAATAGAAATAACATATATTCTTCATAAATGTTACGTATATCGAACATACCGCCCTCTTCCTCTACCCCTAGAGCGTTACGTAATTATTAACACCCCCTTACATGTAACACGTGTCAACCGCTGGTCACTGTCAAAATTTCAAGGCAAATCTCCCACCGACCCCTGGAAAGGTATTGTACCATACCTCTATGGATATAAATATATTTTGGAGGTATGAGACGACCCCTCAATCAAGACAGTTAAATTTGTTCAAAATCACGTGAGAAGCTCAGCGCCTGCGCAAATCGCGTACATTCCCAGTTCTACTAGCGTCCCACTAATTGAAGAAAAACAAGCTGGCCATTGGGTTTGCATTTGACCTAGATAATGTAGATAAGCGAGCATTGCGAAACTATAGCGATGTGGTGGGCCTTCTATGTACCAAACAGAACTGGATCATCTATTCTAAATGCTTAAATAATAAAAATATTCCAGACACTAGCTTTAAACATATCTGTTCCAAATCTGTATCCCCACCGGCACGTTCTACGATTGCACATAATACAGCAAACAAGAAACCACGACGAACACCAGCTAAACTAGAGATCAAAAGGGTGAGGGGGCGGGGGCGGGGGCGGGGGCGGGGGCGGTACCAGTGCAGCGGCGGCAGTGTAAAAAATAGTGGTAAGGCTCGAGGTTACCAGACTCTTCTTTCAAATTCATTTATGAAGGACATTTTGACAGATACAACAAATATAAAAGTGTCTCTTTGATAAGTGGTACGGCCATGCGCCGCCCCTGCAGTGGCGTACGGAGGGGGCCCACGGGAAGACGCCCCTACCCCATTTTTATTTTTTAATATTAAATTTGATAAAATCATACATACACATGTATATACATAGTGTGGGTTGTCTCCCCCCCCCTCCCCACATCCCAATATAAAATCCTGTCTACGCCAATGGAGGTTACCAAGCCTAGAATGATAAAAAAAACAAAATGGTGCAAACTGCGTGTGTGTGTGTGTGTGTGTGTGTGTGTGTGACATACATACACATATATATACACACACACGCACGCACGCACGCGCCTGCCTGCCTGTCTATAGGTGACAGGGAAAGAAGAAAAGTGTTTAATTTTACAATATATATATATATATATATATATTTGTTTTGTACAGTGTTGCTGAATGAACATTGAACATCTATGAGACGAACTGGACAGACGTGTACGCCAGTGTGACCCGGAGCCTCAGACGCTTCCGCAACCGTCACATGCACTGCAGAAAGAATAGGCTAGGATTCCACGTGCCCGGATTCAGAGACTGATTGCTGCTGCTGGTGGCCACACAAGGTACTGATTTCAGCACCCTCGTTTGGTGACGAAAACGCAAGAACAGTGTCACTGTGATACGATCATAAATAACGAAATTATGCCACTTTGTATTAAAGGGATAATTCCATGAATATTTCGCCTATGCGTTTCTTTTTTGACAGAGTATATATATAGGCTCGCATAATACAATTTTTATTCCTAGTATATGATATTGACGATACCGAAAAACACTGTTAATACCCCCCCCCCCCCCCCCTCTCTCTCTCTCTCTCTCTCTCTCTCTCTCTCTATATATATATATATATATATATATATATATATAAATGATAAAAGAAAACAAGTGTACAGTATATATGTATTTAAAAAAAAAACAATTTAAAGAAATAACTATCCTGTTACATGTTTCAATCTTATCTTCAGAAAGGAACTGCTAAATAACTGCTAAATATGACGTCATACATATTATGACGTTACTGCAGTAGAAGGAGATTGATTTAATTACGTCATTGTTGCTTTTATCTAACGAAGAGCATTATTAAGTGGACAAAACTTTCTAATAAAATACATTTCCTTTGTCTTTCTTTTCATTTCATCATTGGTATCTATGTGATAAAATGGGAAAATGGTGAATTTAATATCTTTTTGTGCCGCACATGTATTTAAATGTGAACTCAAGGGTATGCATCTTGTTTCAGGTGTGAACTCAAGGGTATGCATCTTGTTTCAGGTACCGGCCTCGGTGGCGTCGTGGCAGGCCATCGGTCTACAGGCTGGTAGGTACTGGGTTCGGATCCCAGTCGAGGCATGGGATTTTTAATCGAGATACCGACTCCAAACCCTGAGTGAGTGCTCCGCAAGGCTCAATGGGTAGGTGTAAACCACTTGCACCGACCAGTGGCTATCCTGCCTGTGGGAAGCGCAAATAAGATCCCTTGCTGCTAATCGGAAAGAGTAGCCCATGTAGTGGCGACAGCGAGTTTCTTCTCAAAATCTGTGTGGTCCTTAATCATATGTCTGACGCCATATAACGGTAAATAAAATGTGTTGAGTGCGTCGTTAAATAAAACATTTCTTTCTTTCCATCGTCATCTCTATTTCAGAAACGTTTCTCGTCTGATCGACTTCTAACAGGCTAGGATTGTCGCTGTAGACGATGACGTTCTTCGACGAAGGAATCAAATGAGGATGGCCAGCCCAGCCATCGCATGATATAAAACAGTTTACCACCTTCTCTTTTCTTCTTAAGGATTTGTTCAACTTTCCACAACACGTTTTGATCTTTGTTCACCTTCTGTAGTTCCGCTGGTATTGTGATCAAAGTCCTGCCCCCTCCCCCACATAAGAGTAATTACTCAAAATTGGCCCTATTTTGTATTTTCTGTCCTGGGTCAGATCACTGGCTATCCAGAAACATGCCTGAAACCTTAGTGGTACAGAGGCATGTAAAAATACTCTTTAAGTTCTAAGTTCCCACCCCCCAGTCGAGGCAATGGGATTTTTAATCCAGATACCGACTCCAAACCCTGAGTGAGTGCTCCGCAAAGCTCAATGGGTAGGTGTAAACCACTTGCACCAACCAGTGATCCATAACTGGTTCAACAAAGGCCATGGTTTGTGCTATCCTGCCTGTGGGAAGCGCAAATAAAAGATCCCTTGCTGCCTGTCGTAAAAAGAGTAGCCTATGTGGCGACAGCGGGTTTCCTCTAAAAAAAAAACAGTGTCAGAATGACCATATGTTTGACGTCCAATAGCCGATGATAAGATAAAAAATCAATGTGCTCTAGCGGCGTCGTTAAATAAAACAAACTTTACTTTACTTTACTTGTTTCAGGTTGTTTTATTTGCTGTTTGTGTACGCGTACTCTGGCTCTCAGCTGAGTGGTATGACCAATGTATTGTTCTTTGCAACCTTGGCATGTAATTACATAAATAACATTGTTAACTGAACAATCCATATCCCTGTGTACCCAAAATAAACCTTTGTGGTTGAATTCTATATGTGTGCCTTCTAAAATATGTTGGCATGTACCGCAGTTACTTCGGTTACACATTTTGACACTGCATTTATCTCCTACTGTTGTAGATTCAAATCGTGCTTTTGTCAGTATCTGTTTCAAGTTTTTGCTTTGTCTCTTACTATTTATAATTGAAATAGAGTCTAGTATGGATGACATTTTTTCATTTTGTTTTAAAATGTGCAATTCTGACACACACACACACACACATATATATATATATATATATATATATATATATATATATATATATATATATATATATAAACTGTCTACACCGGATATGTTCTATTCCGGACAGTGGACTCTATCCAAACCGGCACCTATCTAACCAAGCATTCTGTGTAATCAGGCACAGTTTTAAAGTCTCTTTCAGCTACCGTTAATTTATTAGGGAAAAAACCCCTCTGTCTACCACGGATGGCTTCTATTCCGGACTTCGGATGCAAATTCAAGAAGAAAAGAACGGTTCATGTAGTAATTAGCTCTGTCTACACCGGCGCGCGATCTTACCTCTACTGTCTACACCGGCATGCGGTCATACCCAGGCCCGTAGGAACGACTTTGGGAGTGGGAGGGGGGCACTGCCGGATCGGGTACAAACTCTATATCAGATTTTGGTTACAATGACAAACATTAATGTGATAAAAAAAAAGGCTCACAAGTGCTTCTCTCCCCCCCCCCCCCCCCCCCCCCCCCCATCCGGTTCCTACGGGCCTGAAACCTCTACTATCTGGTCAGGTCATAGGGCTTTACGTGCACATTCAGAACAAGCATGTTGTCATGGGCAAGGCCGGCTCCTCCGTCCATGTCAGGAAAGGTGTGTGTGTGGGGTGGGGGTGGGGGGTGGGGTGGGGGGGGGAACACCAGCAGCCCGACCAAGGTCGGTAGCAGGCGGGTGGTGGTGGTGGTGCTATGGAATTTTGAATGAAGCAATTAATATGCCAAAGAGAAAAGGTGCGCAATTTTGATTGAGGAAATTTGGCGCAATTTTTAACGGTTGAACAAAAGGAAAATGGCAGAGCTAATATAGGTTTTGACATTAGTGAATCGAGAGTAACTCGTTAATTAGACCTCTACGATGCTGTGGTGTCTCCCTAGGTTGCCCATAGGGCCCTTAGAAAGGGCCTGACCTCTTCTGGTCGTGGTATGACAACCCAGGGGAGACTCGTGCAATTGTGTTGACACCGGTAGGTAAGGCTCTGTTGTTCCGGGGGTTTTGTCCAGGTGTTATTGGAGTGATCCACGGCGTCCTCCTCTTCAGTGTCACCAAGTACTGAGTTAGACTACCAGCAGCAAGTATTTTGGGTTTGGATAGGGTAGGCTGGTATTATTTTGTCCAGCTTCCCCTGGGTGCAGTGCAATTGTGTACGTGCTGGGTCATTAAATGGGGGCGGGTGCATTGTTATTATTAGTCAATGCACCCTGTGTACTGATTAGATTAGATTAGATATGTTTTAAACGTGCTCACATACCTCTATGGTTTCGAGCACGCCTATCCCCAGTCCGGCCTCCGATATAATCGGTGGTCTGACTCGGGGCAGGAAAAACCTCACTATAATAAAATTTTGAAATTTTAAACTGGAGGTCAAAAAGAGTAAATATATTATGTCGACATTAATAATTTTGAATGCGTTCCCAAAAGAAATACAGAAATCCCTACTCTACACCTATATAATTATTTAAAATTAACGCAAATTTAGATGGGGAAGTCTAAAAGTAAAAATACAAAAATTATAATTTATTTAAAAAAAAAATTAAAAAATATTTAGTCCCCAGAGGCAAGGGAAAGGGTAGGGGGGTAAGCCCGGCACACAGAAAAGTTATATTAAATTTAATATTTATTTATAAAGATTACCAATCGTATTTCGGGCCTAGGTGTGACCAGGAGGAAGGGGGGGGGGAGGGGGCGAGAAGGGGGCCCGGAACTTTCACAGAAACCTACGGCCAAACCGCCTACGCCCAATGGCCCCAAAAAACCTAACCACCGGCACCGGCACCACAACCACCCCCCCCCCCCCCCCCCCCCCCACCGTGTCCAACCGTAGCTCGATCCAGTCATGGCAATCATTTGTAGAAGGTCACTAGTAGAGTGACCTAAAGCTTTAGTAGAAGGTCACTAGGAGAGTGTCCCAACCCAGTTACCTGTGTACTGATGCGGTGTGCGTGCTGTTTGTTTGTGAATCCTAATTTCATGTTAAGGTTGTACCTATTGTCCTAAGTCCCTATTCTAGTGAACTCAACGGCCATTCAGGACCACCCCTCCACCTCTGTCTTTGTATAACATTGAATACAATGACAGAGGGGAAGTTATACTAGCCTAGCTATCTAATTTGAAGGGTTTTACCCTTATAGTGTAGGTATTGGTTAAAAAGCCTATTGCTTGGCATACTTAATTTTATTACCAATGAATGAAACAATGAGCACTCTCAAGGGGTCAACTGTTATTAGGAGGAAGTAGTATGAAACAACTGTATACATGTACTAGGTTGAAAAGCTTTTGATTCCCGCTCCCTAAATATTTATTGTTACTAAATTATTCCTATTGGTATCAGACAATAATATCTTATTAAATAAGCTTACTTGAGGTCTTATCTGGTTATCTGGATAGTTGGTTATCGGGTTTTCCTATCTGTCTCTGCTTCTGGAACCCTAGTTGATTCACCTTATGTAGCTAGAATTGAACTCGTCATTGGTAATACATGGTGCGAGTGCAAAGGTAAATTCGTGCAGAAGCCAACCTTGCCGTTATCTGGGTTTTTAGAGCCATCCGTGTAGATATGGATGTGCTCAGGGTAATTTTCATTAGCTGCGGCTTCAAACAGGATTTTTTTAAATAGTGGAAATGGAGTTGAATCCGTAGCTTTTTTAAAATTAGATATGGAGTGTGGCACTCGATTAGTCGGTTAATATGGTATAGTGCCACTGGTGTGTTATCTATTCCTACTTCTACTTCTAGTTTACTAGCTTAAGTGGCGAAAGAATCGTTAAGATGTTAATTGCTTTTAAAGACTAGTCCTGGTTTGGTTATGGTTGGAGTAAGTTCCTGGACTGGGTGATCTAATTTTAATGAGTGGATTTTTAGATGGTAGTTAAGATGTTGAAGGTTGCGGCGATATTTTAGTGGCATAATGTTAAACTCTACTTCTAGGCTTTGTCCGCTGGTGTTTGACGGGACTTTGCTATGATTCTCAGTGCTTGGATGATATCTAGTTTATGCAGCAGTTTGAGGGCGGCGCAACTGTAGGCTTTAGCTCCATAATCTATCCTGGAGAGTATACATGCTTTGTAAACCATAAGCACTGCCTCTGTTTGCGCTCCCCAACTGGTGCCTGAGATGGCTCTTAGTAAGATTAGAGTTCTTTTTGAGCTTTTAACTACACCATTGATGTGATCATTAAAAGTTAGTTTGGAGTCAAAGGTTACACCTAGAAATTAAAAAAATTTGACTCTTGGAATTATTTTGTCGTTTGATTTTAGTTGACATACAGACAGTTTTAGTTTCTGATAGTTTAATGCCCCAGTCCAGGCCCATTTGTTAAACTTATTCATGTCCGCTTGGATGAGGT
This sequence comes from Gigantopelta aegis, assembly GCF_016097555.1. NCBI lineage: Eukaryota > Metazoa > Mollusca > Gastropoda > Neomphalida > Peltospiridae > Gigantopelta > Gigantopelta aegis. The sequence goes on along the minus strand of NC_054713.1, from coordinate 30,333,753 downwards.
TAAATAAATTAGTGATAGTTCTGCCTGTGCGCCAGATGGCGCAGTCATCGGCAAACAGTGCTGTATTTAAAGGAGTGGTTGATCTACTTTTCCCTTTAGCACTGAGTGCTTTAGTTATGTCATTGATAAAGATGTTAAACAAGGTTGGTGAGAGGACCGAACCTTGCGGTATACCATTTATTATGTCTGTTTTATCTAAATAGTGACCAATTTTCAAAAAAAAAAATTAGGGAAATTTTCGTTGCTACTGTTTTTACTGAAGGTTTTGCTAAGACGGTCGGCCTTTTTTTTATTAGTGGTTGCTGTTTTATGATTTTGGAGGACTGTAGAATTAGCGCGTTGTCCTTGAATAGCATTAACCTTTTTCCACATTTCTATAATAGATGTTCTATTGTTAATTTCACCACAGAATTTATGCCAACTGGCTTGTTTAGCATTAATAATAAGTTTACCTACTTCGCATTTAGCTATTTTATATTTAGTGTGATAATCTTGTTTCCCTGGGTTTTTTTTTATAGAGTTTACGCATCCTGTTTCTGAAGCCGCATTTGGATTTAATTTCGTCTGTCCACAATTAACTGGTCTATTTTTATTAAAAGGTTTTAGTTTTAGGGATGTTTTTCTCTGCTACTTCTATAATTTTATTAGTAAGTTTTTTTAGTGGCGTCGTCAATGTTTAATCTATCGTCCAGTTTGATGTTGTTGCAATCATTTGTAAAGCCAGCCCAATTAGCTTTATTAAAATTAAATTTAGGTACAAATTTATCTTCTTCAGAATAGGTAGTATTACATTTATAACTGGTTAGTATGGGAAGGTGGTCGCTATTGAGAGTTTCCAACACTTCCCATTGCGCGTTTGCACCTATGTTGTTAGAGGTGACAGTTAGGTCGATGGCAGATGTGCCCAGATAATCGTGTATAAAAGTAGTACTGCCATCGTTGAGACATACCAGATTGTGTGTATTAATAAATTCCTCAAGTATGTCCCCCTGTGCGTCAGAGTGCAGACCTCCCCACAGTGTGTTATGGCAGTTAAAAGCTCTTACAAGTATTAAATTGTTATTTGGTTTTATGAGTTTATTATAATCACTTAGCGTTAGTTCTTTATGGGCTGTTTCCGGCGGGCTGTAAAGATTAATGACGTCAATCGGTTTTGTTTTGTTTTGTATCATTTTGAATAGTGAGACCTAGTACTTCTAAGCTATTATTAGTGAGATCGTATTTAATTTCAGTATGTGGTATCGTATTTTTGATTAATGTGGCTAATCCACCTCTAGTGCTATTTTCTCTATTTTTATAATAACTAGTATAGCCTGGAATTTTGAAGACTTTATTTTTTTTATTTTTTTATTTCATCTTTAGTGCCAATCCCTAGCCAAGTTTCTTGAAGGCATATAATATCTGGCATGTTGTTACTAGTGCTAATGAGTTGAATGAGTTCAGCACCATGTCCTATTGAATGGAGGCCTTTAGCGTTCCATTGGAGACCGCTAAGGCCCTTGTTTCCCATGTTTGAATTAGTAGCGGGGGAGTATGGAGACTTGTCTCCCATGGCCCGGGCCCGAAGTTTAAGTTAAGTTTTATTAATTGGATTTAGTTTTTTTTAGCTAAGGTTTGATTTGAAGAAGGCCATTTCAGAGACTAGTGTCTCTATAACTAATTTTAGGTGGTTAATTTCTTGGTTATTTGAGGTTTTAAGTTGTTCAGCGTATGAGCAGCCGGCTGTGACGGTCGTTGTTGGCTTAGCCACTATAGGTGTTTTGCTGTAGTTGGTTGAGTTAGTATTTATTAAGTTGGCGGAGCGCCTTTTGGTAGTGGTGACACCGCATGTCATGTGCCATATGGCGGCTGAGGCAGTTTGGACACTGCACCGGCCTTGTGCATGGAGAGTTGCGAGAGCCTCTCTCATGTTTCTGCCCGCACCTGTGGCAGGTGGGGAGTTCTCTGTGGTGGCGGCATTTAGCTGCACCGTGTTCCCATTGCTGGCAATGTTGACACTTGCTCGGCTTTCTTTCAAATTGAAGGAGCTGGTGTTTCCTACCGTTAACAGTGATGGTGAGGTCATTTGATTGAGGTTTGGCATAAAGTTGTACGTAGCCATTTGACCATGTTGTCGCCTCCTGGATACCTAGTTGCTCCTGCTGATTGTTTATTGGCTACACAGCTTTCTTGGTTGGAGTTTCGTTATTTTTTTAGGATATCTTTGGCTGTTTTATTTTGTTTATTTTCTGGGCTCCTGACCTTTCTTTTATTGTTTTTGCTCTCTACAGGTCTGAAGGGAGTGATGGTGACGGGTGTGGTATGTGTCACCACAGTAGCTACTTTAACTGGAGTGATTTTGTCACTACTGGCTTTTTTAGAGCACCCTGAGTGGGAGTTAACTAATTTGGTAGATTTATTGCTAGCTGTAACAGATGATGATGATAACTAGTTTAACGTGCCCATATACCACTAGGGTTTCGAACACGCCCATCCCGAGTCCGACCTCCGATAAGATCGGTGGCCTGACTCGGGATGGGGGGGGGGGGGGGGTTAGAGTTGAAAATAGCAATTAGTAAAATAGTTAATAGAATAAATAAAAAAAAGAAAGAAAAAGTTAGAAGCCAAAAATAAAAAGAATTGACTGCTCGGCCGAATATTTATATAATTTGGAGCATTTTAGAAGGACAGTCCGAAATTAAATGAGAGAAAGAAGAGAGGATCAGACTATTTAATAATATTTTTTAAAAAAAGAAGTAATTTCGACACATAACATTTTGAACACAGATCTAAAAGTTTAAAGTCCGATCGATATGTCCACGTGAGTGGCCTCGTTAAGGCCGTTTGGGTGCACAGCTTATAGGGACAAGATGGGTTGCATCCCATCAAGAAAACCACTAGATTGACAGTCATTAGAGGTTGAAGGTTAGTGCTGTGCTGAAATACAGATCTTGTGAAGCTGGATCCGTCTGAACGAGAGAGAGTATCAGACTAGGGTATAATCCAGTCGTCATGGGTTGGTATAGTGGTGCGGACGGGCCCGACTCCGAAGAATACGAGATGGTATCACTATAAAGCAAAGTAAAGTCTAGAAAAGAGTAGTAGGAGCCGACCCCACTTCCTATTTCTTCTTAGAGTGGGGCGGTCAATCTTCCAGTGCTGCTAGGACAGGCTCGGACATGTAGAGACTAAACGCGAACAACCGTGGCGTTCTGCAGAATGGCCGTCATACGAGTCACGAAAAAACAAGTCGACATACTCAGCCGGAGAAATGACGTGGAGGCAACGAATCTCGCTAAAAAGAACCCAACCTGGTGGTGCAGGCTGTCGAAACGAGACTCGTTCCAGCGTTCAATCAGTTCCAATGGCCACATACATCCCAGTAGAAAAATTAATTTCGCTGACAAAAACAACGAAATGAAGGATCCCCAAGTCGAGCACACGACAGCACGTGCAGTGTGCACAAGCGAAACAAACACGTCCTACTGCGTCGAGCTCCAGACAGCTACGACGTGGTCCTGTACTTGGGCCAGTGATCGGCACACCGCCTCACCCGTGATCACTGGTCCAAATCCTGGCGTGTACACGTATACCTCCAATCTCTCGTCCATCCTTCCGAGAAGAGACCTTTCTTTCTTTTCTTTGGTGAAAAATAAAGCTGTGGTTATGAAAACCAAGAGCTCGCAGAAAAAACCTTCCCGAAACAACGAAAAAAACAAGGCCGAGAAGCGATAATATCTTTGAATACAGCTTTTGAGTGTCCATACTATTTCTGTGTTTGGATATGCTCAAATTAGAAATTACATTTTAAAACATTTAAGGAAATTACTTTGTCTAAGAATACACTGTGTACCAGCCAGACATTCTATATTTGACCTTGACCTTGTATGCATAATTGTAAAAGTATTGGCCTAACTTCAACTGTTCATATTGTTATGATAATCTGGTTTTAAGTTAAATCTGGCTTTGGGTTATGTAATATGGACGTTTTTATCGTCGGGTGAAAATTCAAGTAAAAATATGGAAGACTATGTGTTTCGCTGGCTGGAGAGAATAAAATATAACTGTGGCGGACATATCTCATTATGTCCTATCATGTGTTTAAACAACGACGGCGTGCTGAAATAATAAAATAATGACTTACCTGGAGAGCAGACATGTGTTCGGCAAGGTGGCTGACATTTTGTTTTTGTCTGTTCGTATAGCCAGACCGTGATCCGTGGAGCACCTGTCTGGTGGCTTTTCGTTTTTGGAATGATTTGATTGGTCGGCGAATTAATTTACATCGTAAGTTATGAGTTCTGCACGATGTTCTTGTGGAGTGCATTCTGTTGCACACGTCTTCAGATGCCTATATAAACTGGGAATCAACGCACAATCTTCAGAACTCGAAGTTAGAGTATCTCCTGTCCAGCACCGTCAGAAGTTACCACGTCAACAAGGCATGAAGGAGCGGCGACCGGTCATCTTGTTTAGCAGCCCTTGGCAGTCGTGCATTGAAACTTTTCGTGATGGACTGATTTTCGTTTGGTGACTATTAATTAATAACTTAAATGCCAGAATTCTGTGGGAAAACTTTATTTATTTAAACATATATTTTTTATATAAAAACATTTAAACACTTGCTACTTGTTATGTAATTTTGTCAAGAAAGTGTGTGCTCAATGTTTTAGCTATTTAGTCAATTTATTAATCGGGCAATTAGTTTATTGCATTGAATAATGTGATATTAAATATCACAGTCTATATCTAATAATTGTATTTAATTGCATGTGATAACTTGTACACATGGCAATTGTTTAGTACCATGATTGGATAATTCGGATTTATCAATCTTGGTACACGTGACTTCTGCGGTCTATTAAAGTTTTTAATCCAGTTAGTGGTTATTGTGGATCGGGAAGGTCACAATATTGTTACTTGTAAAAGATTTTAGCGTCCATACTGTTAATGTGTGTACATATGCACAAATTATAATTTAAAAAAAAACCCAACCCCCCCCCCCAAAAAAAAAAAAAACACACAAAAAAAAAAAAACCCCAAAACATTTAAAAACATTTAAGGAAATTATTTTATCTAAACATTTAGTAATTCTGATACGTAGTCATCAGAGGAAATCCGTTACATGTTCTCATTAGCAGCAAGGAATCTTTTGTAAGCATTTTCCCACAGACAGGAAAGCACATACCACTGCCTTTGACCAGTTGTGGTGCACTGGTTGGATCGAGAGAAAAAAAATCAGTTGAATTGATCCACCGCAGTGGTTTGATCCTGCGACGGAAGCGCATCAGGTGACATGAGCTAAATCCCACTCTTGGTGTTTTAAAGACATCTGCCAATCAGTGTATTGATTGAATGAGCGAAGAAAATATTACCTGAACAAAAATATGCATTTGTGTATTGTGTGTTTTGACTTTATTGCTGTATGTTTTGACAGTGACATAATATATACCAGTATTTGTAGATAACGTCCACCAGAAAGATCGACCACTGGGTAAAGACTATGATGAAGATATTATTGGGTAAATATAAGGACGTTTTTGTTATTTTAAATTGTGATTGCTATGCTTCTGTCCAATTAATATTCCAGCACGCTGGTCTGGGTTAAGAGAGAGGGAGGGAGAGAGAGGGAGGGAGAGGGAGGGAGAGGGAGGGAGGGAGAGGGAGGGAGAGAGGGAGAGGGAGAGGGAGAATCGGGGCGAGAAAAGAGACAGAGACAGATCATGATCATTGTAGTGATCTTATACCTTTCACGCCTGAATGTGCACTTTGCAGCTGCTGGAGACCTGGGATGGCCACCATTGAGTGTTAGACAATCGGTAACTACAGCAAGTCATTGGTGCAGAACACTCAAACGTAATTTTAATAGTCTGAATTTTACAGTTTTTGGAATGATCGAACTATACATCTGGTTCACATTGTAAAAACGGACATTTTAGATTTCACAGAAAATGTAGTGCTCCCTAAATGTTGTTACGAATCCTCCATAATTGTGGGTAATTGCTATTACCATATGGTCTTAGTGATTAGAACAATATCAGCCAGAATTAGTTTCTTTTCTTTTCTTTTTTTTATTCCACTGCCGACTTTTCTTTCTTTCCTGACGAATCCTCCATAATTGACTCTATTATAATATAAATTACCGGCCTTGGCGGTGTCGTGGTTAAGCCATTGAACAAAAGCCTGGTAGGTACTGACTCAATGGGTAGGTGTAAGACAACAACACCGACTTCTCTCTCACTGACGACTAACAACTAACCATTAACCTTCTGTCCTGGACAGTCAGACAGACAGGTATGAGTTCAACCAGACCGAGTAGTAAAACGTCCGCTAGACTTGTTTATACGCTTCACGGTAAAACAAACTGTCACGTTGGGAACCAATCAAATAATTCGCGAACGTTAGCGAAACGTTTGCTTGCTGAACTTGGGGCTGATATCTGAGGTATGTGCCCAGACGACAGTGCTTGAATTTTAATTGGATGCAAGTAGGAAAATGGGTATGAATGAAATGAATATAAAAAAGTAAAGTTTGTTTTATTTAACGACGCCACTAGAGCACATTGATTTTTTATGTTATCATCGGCTATTGGACGTCAAAGATACGGTCATTCTGACACCTTTTTTTTAGAGGAAACCCGCTGTCGCCACATAGGCTATACTCTTTTACGACAGGCAGCAAGGGATCTTTTAATTGCGCTTCCCACAGGGAGGATAGCACAAACCATGGCCTTTGTTGAACCAGTTATGGATCATTGGTCGGTGCAAGTGGTTTACACTTACCCATTGAGCCTTGCGGAGCACTCACTCAGGATTTGGAGTCGGTATCTGGATTAAAAATCCCATGGCTCGACTGAGATCCGTACCCAGTACCTATCAGCCTGTAGACCGATGGCCTAACCATGACGCCACCGAGGCCGGTGAAATGAATATAAAGTTTGTCATTTTTTTTTCTTTTACAGGACCTGCTTTGAAGTGTGGACTGATAATAGGAATAATCGGTCTTGCGGTCCACGTGCACATTTGGAACTGGGGGGCACTGACGTCAGGACGCCGAGAACTTCATGTAGCTGAACGGGACAACCGATTACCCAAGGTGTAATAAATACAAAAAACAATCGCCAGTCGCCATATTATGTCAAAGACAAAAAAACGCAAGCCAGGTTCGCCAACGATGACACATTCTATCTTGCGA
>NC_054713.1:30290736-30326380 GCF_016097555.1 Gigantopelta aegis | reverse complement strand
GGGGGGGGGGGAAAGAAAAAGGGGAAGAAGAAAAAAAGGGAAAAAGAAAGAGGGAAGAAGAGGGGGAAAGGGGGAAAAAGGGAAGAGGAGGAGAAGGAAAAGAGAAAGGGAAGAGAAAAAAGGGGGAAAGAAAAGGGGGAGGAGGAAGGGAAAGAGGAAGAAAAAAGGGGAGAAGAAGGGGGGAAAAAAAAAGAAGGGGGGGAAAAAAAAAAGGGGGGAAGGAAGAAAAAAAAGAAAGGGGGGGAAAAGAAGGAAGGGGGGGGAAGGGAAAGGGGGGAGGGGGAAGGGGGGGGAAAAAGAAGGGGGAAAGAAAAAAGAAAAAGGAGAGAAGGGAGGGGGGAGAAAGGAGAAAAAGGGGAAGAAAGGAAGGGGGAGGGGAAAAAAAAAAAAGAAAGGGGAAAGGAGAAGAAAGGAAAAAAGGGGAAAAAAAGGAGGAGGAAGAAGAAAAAAGGAGGGGGGAAGAAGAAGAGGGAGAGGAGGAGGAAAGAAGAAAGAAAAGGGAAAGGAGAAAGAGGAAGGGGGGGAAGGAGAAGAGGGAGGGGGAGGGGAGAGAAAGGGGGGAGGGGGGGGAAAGAGGGAGGGAGGAAGGAAAGAAAAGGGAAAGAAGGAAAGGGGGGGGAAAGAAGAGGGGGGAGGGGAAAAAGGGGGAAAAGAAGAAAAAAAAAAAGGGGAAAAAAAGGAGAGAAGGGGGGGAAAGAAGGGAAAGAAGGAAAGGGAAGAAGGGAAAAAAAGGGGAGAAGGGGAAAGAGAAGAAGGGAGGAAAAAAAAAGAAGGGGAAAGGGGGGGAAGAGAGGGGAAAAAAGGGAAAGGAAAAAAAAGGGGAAAAGAAAGGGGAAAGGAGAGAAAAAAGGAGAAAAGGGGGAAGGAAGGAGAAAAAAAGGGAGGGAAGGGGGAAAAAAAAAAAGGGGAAGGGGGGGGGAAGAAAAAAAGGGGGGGAGAAAAAGGGAAGAAAGGGGAAAGGGAGGGGGGAAGGAAGGAAAAAGAGAAGGGGGGGGGGAAAAGGAAGAGAGGGGGGAAAAAGAAAAGGGGGGGGGGAGGAAGGGAAAAAAAGGAAGGAAAGGAAAGAAAGGAAGGGGGGGGGGGAAGAGGGGGGGGAAGAAAAAAGGGGAGGAAAGGGAAAAAAGGGGAAAAGAGGGAAGGGGAAGGAGAAGAGGGGAAGGGAAGAAAGGAGAAAAAAAAAAAAAAGGGGGGAAAGAGAAAAGGAGAAGGGGGAAAAGAAAAAAAGGGGGAGAGAAAGGGAAAGAAAAGAAAAAAAAGGGGGAGAGAAGAAAGGGAAGAAAAGAAAAGGGAAGGAAGAGGGGGAAAGGGAAAAAAGAAAAAGAAAAGGAAGGAAAAAAAGAAAGGAGAAGGAGAAGAAAAAAAGGAGAAGGGAAGAAAAGAAAGGGGAGAAGGGAAGGGAAAAGGGAGGGAGGGGAGGGGGAAAGGAGGGGAAGGGAAGAAAAAAAAAAAGAAAAGGGAAAAAGGAGAGAGAGGGGGGGAGAAAAAAGGAAAAAAAGGGGGGAGGGAGGGGAAGAAAAAAGAAAAGGAGGAAAAGAAGGAAGAGGAGAAAGAAAAGGAAAAAAAAAAAAGGAAAAGGGAAGAAGAAAAAAAGGGGGGGAAGGAAAAAGGGGAAAGGAAGGGGAAAAAGGAAAAGAAGAAGGGGGAAGAAAAAGAAGGAGAAAAAGGGGGGAAAAAAAAAAAAGGGGGGAAAAAAAAAGGGGGAAAGGAAGGGGGGGAAAGAAAAGAAAAAAGGGGAAAGGGAAGAAAAAAAAGGAAAAGAAGGGGAAGGAAGAGAGGAAAAAAAGAAGGGGGGAGAGAAGAAGAGGGAAGGAAGGAAAGGGAGGGGAAAGAAGAAAAAGGAAAAAGAAAAAAAAAAGAAGAGAGAGAAAAAAGGAAGAAGAAAAAAAAGAAGAAGAGAAAAAGGGGAAGAAAAAAAAGGGGGGAAGAGGAAAGGGGGAGGGGGGGGGGGGGGAAAGAAGGGGGGAAAAAAAAGAAGGGGGGGGGGAAAGAGAGGAAAGAGAAAAGAGGGAGGGAGAGGGAGAGAAAGGGAGGAAAAGGGAGGAGGGGGGGAAAAAAAGAAGGGGAGGGAGGAAGAGAAGGAGGGAGAAGGGGAAAGGGAAGGGAAGGGGGAAAGGGAAAAAAAAGAAAGAAAAAAGAAAAGGGAAAAGAAAGGGAGAAGGAAAAAAGGGGGAGGGAAAAAAGGGGAGAAAAGAGGGGGAAGAAAGAAGAAGGGGGGGGAAAAAAAAAAAGAAGAGGGGAAAGGGGAAGGGGGGGGGGAGAGGAGAAGGGAGAGAAGAAAAAAAAGAGGGGAGGGGGGAAAAAGAAAAAAGGGAAGGAAGGGGAAAGGAGGGGGAAAAAAAAGAGAGAAAGAAAAAGGGGGGAGGAGGGAAAAAAAAAAAAAAAGAGAAGAAGAAGGGAAGAAAGGGAAAAGAAAGGGGAAAGGGGGGAGAAAGGGAAAAAGGGGAGGGAAGGGAAGGAAGAAAAGAGGGGGGGGGGAAGAGAGAAAAAAGAAAGGAAGAAAAAAGAAAGGGGAAGAAAAAAGGGAAAGGGGAGGGAAAAGAGAAAAAAAGAAGGGAAAAAGGAAGAAAGAGAAGAGAAGAAAAAAAGAAAAAAAAAAAAAAAAAGGGAGAGAAGAAAAAAAAAAAGGGGGGGGGGGGAAAAAGGGGGGGGAAGGAGGAAAAGGAAAGGGAGGGAGGGGAAAGAGAAAAAAAAGGGGGAAAAGGGGGGAAAAAAAAGGGGAAAGAAAAAAAAAAAAAAAAAGAAAAAGGGGGGGAAAAAGAAAAAAAAAAAAAAGGGAAAAAAAAAGGGAAGGGGAAAAAGGGGGGAAGAAGGGAGGAAAAGGGGAAAAAAGGGAAGAGAAAAGAAAAGGAGAAAAGAAGAAGGGGGAAAAAAAAAAAGGGGGGAGAAGGAAAAAAAAGGGGGGGGGGGGGGAAGAAAGGGGAGGAGGGGGAAGGGGAAAAAAAAGGGGGGGGGAAGAAGAAAAAAAAAAAAAAAAGAAGGGAAAGGGAAAGAGGAGAAGGGAAAGAAAGGGAGAAAAGAAGGGGAAAAAGGGGAAAAGGGGGAAGAAGAGAGAGGGGAAGAAAAGGAAGGGAAGAAAAGGAAGAGGGAGAAAGGGGGAAGGAGAGAAAAAAAAAAAAAGAAAAAAAAGGGGGGGGGGGAGAGAAGAGGAGGGGGGGAGGGGGAGGGGGGGAAGAAAAGAAAAAAAAAAAAAAAAAAGGGAGGGAAAAGGGGGAGAAGGAAAGGAAAAAAAAAGAGAAAAAAAAAGGAAAAAAGAAGGGAAAAAAGAAAGAAAGAAGGAAAAAAGAAGGAAGGGGGAAAAGGAAGGGGAAAAGGGGGGAGAAGGGGGGAAGGGAAGAGGAAGAAAAAAGAAAAAAAAAAGGGAAAAGAAAGAGAAAAAGAAAGGGGAGAGAAGAAAAAGGAAGAGAGAAAAAAAAAAAAAGAGGGGGGGGGGGGGGAGGGGGAAAAAAAAAGGGGGGGGAAGGGAAAGAAAAAAAAAAAGAAGAAGAAAAGAAAAAAAAGAAAAAAAGAAAAAGAGAAAAAAAAAAAAAAAAAGAAAAGGGGAAAGAAGAAAAAAGAAAAAGGGAGAAAAAAAGAAGAAAAGGGGAGAGGGAAAAAAAAGAAGGGAAGAAAGGGAGGGAGGGGGGGGGGGGGAGGGGGAAAGGAGAAGAAGAAGGGGGAAGGGGGAGAAGGGGGGAAAGGGGAAGAAGGAAAGAAAAAAAGAAAAAAAGGAAAAGAAAGGAAGAAGAAAAAAGAAAGGGGGAAGGAAAAAGGGGGAAGGAAAAGGAAAGGAAGAAGAAAAGGGGGAGGAAAGGGGGGAAAAAGGGGAAAAAAGAAGGGGGGGAAGGAAAGGGAAGAAAAGGAAAAAAGGAAAGGGGGGGAAGGGGAAAAAAAAGGAAGGGAAAAAAAGGAAAAGAAAGAAAAAAGAGAGAAAAGAAAAAAAAAAAAAAAAAAGAAAGGAGAGAAGAAGGGGAAAAAGGAAAAAAAGGGGGAAGAAAAAAAGGGGGGGGGAAGGGGGAGGAAGGGAAGAGAGAAGAGAAAAGAGGGGAGAAAAAAGAGGGGGAAAAAAAAAAAAGGGAAAAAAAAAAGAGAAAAGAGAAAAAAAAAAGAAGGGGGGGAAGGAGGGGAAAGAAAAAAAGAGGGGAAGAAAAAAAAAGAGAAAGGAAGAGGAAAGAGAAGGAAAGAAGAGGAAAGAGGGGAAAGAAAAAGAAAGGGGGGGGGAAAGAAGGGGAAAAAGAAGGAAAGGAGAAAAGAAAGAAAAAAAAAAAGGGGAGGGGGGAAAAGGAGGAGGAAAGGGGGAGAAAAGGGGAAAAAAAGAGAGGAGAGAAAAGGGGGGGAAAAAAAAAAAAGAAAAAAAAAAGAAAAAGGGGAGGGGGGGAAAAAAAAAAAAAGAGGGGGAAAGGGGGGGGAGGGAAGGGGGGAGAGAAAAAAGAAAAAAAAAGGGGAAAAGAAGAAAGAGGGGGAGAGAGAGGGAAAAAAAAGAGAAAAGAAAGAAAGAAAGAGAAAAGAAGGGAAGGAAAAAGAAAAGGGGGGAGGGGAAAAAAAGGGAGGGGAGGAAAAAAAGGGAAGGGAAAGGAAAGGGGGGAAGGGAAAAGAGAGGGGGAGGGGGGAGAAAAAAAAAAAAAGGGAAAAAAAAAAGAAAGGGGAGAAAAGAAAAGAGAAAAGAAAGAGGGGGGGGAAGGGGGGAAAAAAAAAAGAAGAGAAAGGAGAGAAGAGAGGGAGAGGGAGGAGAAAAAAAAAGGGGGGGAAAAGAGAAAAAAGGGGGAGAAGGGAAAAAAAAAGGAGGGAAGAAGAGGGGAAAAGGGGAGGGAAAAAGGAGGAAGGGGAAAAAGGGAAGGGGAGAAGGAAAGAGAGAAGGGGGAAAAAAAAAGGAGGGAAGGGGGGGGGGAAAAAAGGGAAAAAGGGGGGGGGAGAAGGGAAAAAGGGGGGGAGGGGAAAGGGGGAAAGGGAAAAAAAGGGGGAAAGGGGAAAAAAAAGAAAAAGAAAAAAAAAGAAAAAAAAAAAAAAAAAAAAAGGGGAAAAAGGAAAAAAAAAAAAGGGAAGGAAGGAGAAAAAGGAAGAAAAAGAGGAAGGGGAGGAGGGAAGGAGGGGAAAAGGGGGGGAAAAAAAAAAAAAAAGGGGGGAGAAGGAAGAGAAAAGGAAGAAGAGAAAAGGGGAGAAGGGGAAAAAAGGAAAAGGGGAAAAAAAAGAAAAAAAAAAAAAAAGGGAAAAAAAGGGGGGAGAGGGGGGGAAAAAAAAAAAGGAAAAAAAAAGGAGAAAAAAAAGAAGAAAAGAGAAAAGAAAGGGGAGGGAGAAAAAGGGGGGGAAAAAGAAAAGAGAAGGGGGGGGAGAGAAAAGAGGAAAAAAGGGAAGGGGAGGAAAAGGAAGGGAAAGAGAAAGAAGAAGGGGGGGGAGGGGGGAAAGGGGGGGGGGGGGGGAAAAAAAAGAAAAAAAAGAAGAAAAAAAAAAGGGAAGAAGGGGGGGGAAGAAAAGAAGAAGGGGGGGAAAGGGAGAGAAAAGGAAAAAAGGGGGAGAGAAAAGAAAAAAAAAAAAAAAAAAAAAAGGGGGGAAAAAAAAAGGGGGAAGAAAAAAAAAGGAAAAAGAGGAAAAGAGGAAGGGGGGGGGGAAGAGAGAAGGGAGAGAAGAAGAAAAAAAGGGGGGAGAGGGGGAGAAAGGAAAAAAAAAAAGGGAGAGAAGGGGGAAAAAGGGGGGGGAGAGGGGGAAGGGGGGGAGGGGGGGGGGGAAGAAAAGAAAAAAGAAAAAAAGGGGGGGGGAAAGAGGGGAAAAAAAAAAAAAAAAAAAAGGGAAAAAGGAGGGGGGAAGGGGGAAAAAAAAAAAAAAAAAAAGGAAAAAGGGGGAAAAGGGAGAAGGGGGGGGGGAAAAAAAAAGAAAAAAGGAAGAAAGAAGGGAAAAGGAAGGGGGGAAAGGGAGAAAAAAAAAAAAAGAAAAAAGAAAAAGAGAGAAAAAAAAAGGGGGGAAAAAGGGGAGAAGGGGGGGGAGAAAAAAAAAAAAAAAAAAGAAAAGGGGGGGGGAAAAAAAGGGAGAGGGGGGGAAAGGGAAGGGGGGGAAGGGGAAGGAAAAGAAAGAGGGAAGGGAAGAAGAAAAAAAAAAAAGAAAAAAAAAAAAAAAAAAAAAAGAAGGGGGGGAAAAAGGAGGAAAAAAAAGAAAAGGGGGGAAAAAAAAAAAAGGGAGAAAAAAAAAAAGAAAAGGGGGGGAGGGGGGGGGGGAGAGGGGGAAAAAGAAGGGGGGGGGGGGAAAGAGAAGGGAGAAAAAAAGAGGAGAAGGAAAGGAGAAGGGAAAAAAAAGGAAGAAAAAGAGGAAAAAAAGGGAAAAGAGGGGAGGAGAAAAAAAAAAAGGGGAAGGGAAAGGGGAAAAGGGGGGGGAGAAAAGGGGGGGAAAGGGGGGAAAGAGGGGGAAGAAGGGAGAAAAAAAAGAAAAAAAAAAAAAAAAAAGGGGAGAAGGAGAAAAGGAAAAAAGAAAAAGAAAAAAGAAGAAAGAAAAAAGGGGGAAAAAAAGGGAAAGGGGAGGAGGGGGGGGGGAAGAAAAAAGGGAAAAAAAAGAGAAGGGGGGGGGGGGGGGAAGGAAAAAAAGGGGAGGGAAAAAAGGGGGGGGGGGGGGGGGAGAAGAAAAGGGGGGGAAAAAGGGAGGGGGAAAGAAAAGGGGAAAAAAAGGGGGGGAAAGGGGGGGAAAGGGGGAGAAAAAGGGGGGAAAAGGAAAGAGAAAGAAAGGGGGGGAGGGGGGGAAGAAAGAGAGAAGAAAGGGGGGAGAGAAAAAAAGGAAAAAAGAGAAAGGGGGGGAAGGAGGAAGGGGGAGAGAAGGGAAAAAAAAGGGGGAAAAAGAAGAAAGAAAAAGGGAGGAAAGGGGAAAGGAGGGGGGGGGGGGGAAAAAGGGGAGAGGGGAAAAGGGAAAAAAAAAAAGGGGGAGGGAAGAGAGGGGGAAAGAGGGGGAAGAGAAAGAAAAAAAAGGGGAAAAAAAAAAAAGAAAAGAGAAAAAAAAGGGAGGAAAGGGGAAAAAAAAGAAAGAAAAAAAAAGGGGAGGGGGGAAAGAAAAGAGGGGGGGGAAGGGGGAAGAAGGGGAAGGGGGGGAAAGGGGAAGAGAAAGGGGGGGGAAAAAAAAAGAGGAAAAAAAGAAAGGAAGAAAAAGAAAAAAAAGGGAAGAGGAAAAGGAAAGAAGGGGGGGGGAAGGAGGAGGAAAAAAAAGGGAAAGGGGGGGGGGGGAAAAAAAAAAAAAAAGAAGGGGGAAAGGGGGAAAAAGAAGAGGGAAAAAAGGGGAAAAGAGAGGGGGAAGGGGGGAAAAAAGGGAAAAGAAGAAAAAGGAGGGAAGGGGGGGAAGGAGGGGGGAGAGAAGGGGAAAAAAAGAGAAAAAAAGAGGAAAAAAAGGGAAAAAAAAGAAGAAGGAGAAAGAGGGGAAAAGAAGGAGGGGGGAAAAAGAAAGAAGGGGGAAGAGGAAGGAGAGGGGGGGGGAAAGAAAGGGAAGGGGAAAAGAAGAAGAGGGAAAAAAAAAAAAGAAAAAAAAAAAAAGGGGGAAAAGGGGGGAAAAAAAAAAGGGGGGGAGGGGGGGGGGGGGGGAAGAGAGGAGGGGAAAAAAGAAAAAAAAAAAAAGGGAAAGGGGAGAGAAAAAAAAAAAAGGGGGAAAAAGGGGGGGGAAGAAAAGAAAAAAAAAAAAAGGAAAAAGGGGGGAAAAAAGAAAAAAAAGGGGGGGGGGGGGGAAAAAAAAAAAAAGGGGGGAGGGGAAAGGGAAAAGAAAAGAAGAGGGAAAGAGGGAGAGAAAAAGGGGAGGGGAAAAAAGGAGGAGAAGAAGGGGAAGAAAAAAAAAAGGGGGGGGAAAAAAAAAGAGGAAGGGGGGGGGGGGGGGAAAAGAGAGAAAAAGGAGGGAAAGAAAAGAAAGAAAAGGGGGAAGGGAGGGGGGAGGGAGGGAAGAAAAAAAAGAGAGGGAAAAAAGGGGGGAGAAAGGGAAAAAAAAAGAAAAAAGGGAAGAAGAGAAGAAAAGGGAGAGAAAAGAAAAAGAAGGGGAAAGGGGAAAAAAGGGGGAAAAAAAAGGGGAAGGGGGGGAGAGAAAGGGAAGAGAAAAAAAAAAGAAAAAGAAAAAAGGGGGGGAAAAAAGGGGAGGGGGAAAGGGGAAAGGAAAAGGAAAAGGGGAAGAAAAGGGAAAAAGGGAGGGAAAAAGGGGAAAAAGGGAAAGAAAGGGGAAGGGAAAAAGGGGGGAAAAGGGGAGAAAAGAAAAAGAAAGGAAAAGGAGGGAAAAAAAAAAGAGAAAAAAAAAAGAAGAGGGAGAAGGGAGAAGAGAAAAAAAAAAAGGGGGAAAGGAGAAAAAAGGGGAAAGAAAAGGGAAGGAAAAGAAAGAAGGGGGGGAAAAAGGGGGGAAAGAAGGGAAGGAAGGGGGAGAAGGAAGAAAAAAAAGGGAAGAGGAGGGGGGGGAAAAAAAAAGGGGGGGGAGAGAGGGGGGGAAGGAGAAGGGAAGGGAAAGAGAAAAAAAAGGGAAAAGGAAAAAAAGGGAGAAAAAAAGGGAGAAAAGGAAGGGAAAAGAAAGGAAGGAGAAAAAGGAAAAAAGAAAAAAAGGGGGAAAGGGGGGGGAAAGAGGAGAAAAAAAAAAGGAGAAGAAAGGGGAGGAGGAAGGGAAGGGGAAAAAGAAAAAAAAAAAAGAGGGGAAGGGGGGGGGGGGGGGGGGGGGGAGGGGAAGAGGGGGAGGAAGAAAAGAAAGGAAAAAAAAAGAGAAAAAAGGAGAGAGAAAAAAGAAAAGAGGGGAAAAAAGAGGAAGGGAGAGAAAAAAAAAGAGGGGAGAGGGGGGGGGAAAAAAAGAGGAAAGGGAAAAGAAGAGAGAAAAAAAAGAAAAAAAAAAGAAAGGAAAAAGGGGGGGGGAGAAAAGAAAAAGGAAGAGAAGAGGGGAAGGGGAAAGAAAAAAAAAAAAGGAAAAGAGAGAAGGAAGGAGAAAAAAGGGGAGGAAAAGAAAGAGAAAGAGAAAGAAAGAAGAGGGAAAAGAAGAAAAAAAAAAAAGGGAAAGGGAAAGAGGAAGGGGGAGAGAAAGGAGAGGAGAGAAAAAAGGGGAAAAAAGGGAGAAAAGAGAGGGAGAGGAGGAGAAAAAAAAAAGGGGAGAGGAAAAAAAGAGGGGAAGAGAGGGGAGAAGGGGGGGAGGGGGGGGAGAAAGGGGAAAGGAGAAGAAGGGGGGGGGGGAAGGGGGAAAAGGAAAAAAAAAAAAGGGGGAGAGGGGAGGGGGGGGAAAGAAAAAGGGGGGGGGGAGAGGAGGGGAGAAAAGAAGAAGAAGAAGAGGAAAAAAGAAGGGGAAAGGGGGGAAGGAAAAAAGAGAGAGAAAAAAGAAAGGGGGGGAAAAAGAAAGGGGGAAAGGGGAAAAGAAAAGGGGGGGAAGGAGGAGAAAGAGAAAAAAAAGGAAGGGAAGGGAAAAAAAAAAGGGAAAAAGAGAAAAAAGGAAAAAAGAAAAGAGAAAAAAAAGAAAGGGGGGGGGGGGAAGGAAAGAAGAAAGAAAAAGGGGGAAGAGAGAAGGGGGGAAGAAGAAGGGGGAGGGGGAAAGGGGGGGGAGGGGAAGAAAAGGGAGAAGAGGGGGAGGGAAGGGGAAAGGAAAAAGGAAGGAAAGAAAGGAAGAAAAAGGAAGAAGGGAGAAGAGAAGAAAGGGGGGGGGAAAGAGGGAAGGAAGAAGGAAAGAGAGAGAGAGGGGGGGAGGAAAAAAGAGAGAGGAAAAAAAGGGAGAGGAAGAAGAAAGAGAAAAGGAAAGGGAGAGGGGGGAAAGGGGGAAAAGAGAGAAAAGAGGAGAGAAGGGAAAAGAAAAAAAGGAAGAAGAAAAGGGGAGAAAAAAGGAAAAGGGGAAGGGGGAAGGGGAAAGAAGGAGAAAGAGGAAGGGGGGGAGGGGGGAGAGGGAAAAAAAAAAGGAAAAGGGAAAAAAAGAAAAGGAGAAAAAAAAAGGGGGAAGGGAAAGAGAAAAAAAAAAAAAGAAAGGGAAGGGGGAAAAGAGGGAAGAGAAAGAAGGGAAAAGGAAAGAAAAAAAGAGAAAAAAAAAAGAAAAAAAAAAAAAAGAAGGGGGGGAGAAAGGGAAAAGGGAGGGGGAAAAGAAAAAAAAAAAGAGAAGAAGGGAGGAAGGAAAAAAAAGAAAGAAAAAGAGAAGAAAGAAAAGAAAAAAGGAAGGGGGGGAAGAAGGAGAGAAAAAGGGGAAAAAGAAGAGAAAAAGGGAAAAAAGGAAGGAAAAAGGGGGAAAAGGGAAAAGGGGAAGAAAAGGAAAGGGAGGAAAGAAAAAGGAAGAAAAAAAAAGGGAAAAAGAGGAAGGAAAAAAGAAAGAAAAAGGGAGAAGGGGGAAAAAAAAAAAAAAAAAAGAAGGGGGAAAAAAAAAGAAAAAAAAAAAAAAAAGGAAGAAAGAAGGGGGGGGGGGGGAGGAAAGGAGAAGAGGAAGGAAAGAAGGGAGAAAAAAAAAAGGGGAAAAAGGGGGGGGGAAAAGAAGGGAAAAAAGAAGGGGAAAAAAGGGGGGGAGGGGAAAAAGGGGGGAAAGAAGAAAAAAAAGAAAAGAAAAAAGAAAGAAAGAGGAGGAAAAAGAAAGAAAAGGGAGGGGAAAAAAGAGAAGAAAGGAAGGAGAAAGGGAAGGAAGGGGAAGAGAAAGAGAAGGGGGGGAAAAAAAAGGAGAAAGGGAAGAAGAAAAAAAGGGGAAAAGGAAGAAAGAAAAAAAGAGAAAAAGGGAGGAAGAAGGAAAAAAAAAAGAAGAGGGAGGGGGGGGGGGAGAGAGAGAGAGGGGGAGGGAGGGGAGAGGAGAGAAGAGGGGAAAAGGAAAAAGAAAAAAGGGGGAGAAGAAAAAAAGAAGGGAGAAGAGAGGAAGAGAAAGGGAAAAAAAAAAAAGAGGGGAAAAAAAAAAAGGGGGAAAGGGGGGGGGAAGGGGGGGAAAAAAGGGGGAAAGAAAAAGAGAGAGGGAAAAGAAAAAAAAAAGGAAGAGAAAAGGGGAGGGAAAAAGGAAGGGAAGGAGGGAGAAAGAGAAGAGAGAGGGGGAAAAGAGGGAAAGGGGAAAGGAAAAAAAAAGGAGAAAAAAAAAAAAGAGGAAAAAGAAAAAAGAAGAAGGGGAGAGAGGAGAGAAAAGAAAAAAAAAAAAGAAAAAAAAGGAAAAAAGGGGGAAAGAGAGAAGGGAGAGGGGAAGGGGGGGGGGGGGGGGGGGGGAAGAAAAAAAGGAGGAGAAAGGGGGGAAGGGGAAAAAGAAAGGAAAAAAAAGGAAGGAGAAGAGGAAGGGGAAAAGAAAAAAAAAGAAAGAAAAAGGAAAAAAAAAAGAAAAAAAAAAAAAGGAGAAAAAAAAAAAGAAAGAAGGGGAGGGGGAGAAGAAAAAGAAAGAAGGGAGAGAAAAAAGAAAAAAAAGGGGGGGGGGGGAAAGGAGAGAAAAGGAAAAAGGAAAAAAAAAAAGGGGGAAGAAGGAAGAGAAAAAAGAAAAAGAAGAAAAGAAAAAAGGGAAAGGGGAAAGGGGAGAAAAGGAAGAAAGAGGAAAGGAGGGAAAAAAGAGGGGAGAGAAGGGGAGGGGAGGGAAAGGGGGGAAGGAGAAAAGAGGGGAAGAAAAAAAAGGGGAAAAAGGGAGGGGGGGGGGGAAAGAAGGAAGGAAAAAAGGAAAAAAAAAAAAGGGGGGGAGGGGGGGAGAGGGAAAAAAAAGGGAGAAAAGGGAAAAAAAGGAGAAAAAAGAGGAAAAAGAGGGAGGAAAAAAAAAGAAGAAAAAGGGGAAGGGAGAGAGAGGGAGGGGGGAAGGAAAAAAAGGGAAAAAAAAAAAAAAGGAGGGAGAAAAGAAGAGGAAAGAAAAGGAGGAGGGGAAAAAAGAAAGGGGAAGGGGGAGAAAAAAAGAAAAAGAGAGAGAAAGAAAAAAGAGGGGGAAGGGGAGGAAAAAGAGGGGAGAGGGGGGAAGGAAAGGGGGGAAGGAAGGGGGGGAGGAAAAAAGGGGGGGAGAAGAGGGGGAAGAAAAGAAGGGGAGGGGAAGGGGAAGGGGGAAAGGAGGGGGGAAGGAAAGAAGAAAAAGGGAGAAGGAAAAGGAGGAAGGGAAAGAAAAAAAAAAGAAAGGAAAAGAGAGAAGGGAGGAGAAGAGAAAAGGGAAAGGGAAAGGGAAGAGGGGGAAAAAAAGGGGGGGAAAAAAAAAGAAGGGAAGGGAAGAAAAAAGAAGGGGGAGAAAAAGGAGAGGGGGGGAAGAGAAAGAAGGGAAAAAGGGGAAAGGAGGGGGAGGGGAGAGGGAAAAAAAAAGGAAGAGAAGAGAGAAGAGGGAAAAGAGGGGAGGAAAAAAAGGGGAAAAAAAAAGGGAGAAGGAAAGAAAAGAAAGAGAAAAGGAGGAAAGGGAAGGAAAAGGGGGAGAGAAAGAAGGGGAAAGAGAAAAAAAAGAAGAAAAAAAGGAAAAAAAAGGAAAAGAAAAAAGAAGAAAAGAAGAAAGAAGAAAGAAAGGAGGAAGGGAAGGAAAGAAAAAAAGAGAGGAGAGGAAGGAAAAAGGGAGGGAAGGAAAAAAAGGGGAGGGGAAGAAAGGGAAAAGAAAAAAAGAAGGGGAAAAAAGGAAGGAAAGGAGGGGGGGGGGAAGAAAGAAGAAAAAGGGAGGGGAGAGAGGAAAAAAAAGAGAGGAGAGAGAAGAGAAAAAAGAAAGGAGAGAAGAGAGAAGGGGGGAGGAAAGAAAGGAGAAAAAGAAAAAGAAGGGAGGAGGAGGGGAAAGAAGGGGGGGGAGAAAAGAAGAAAAAGGGGAAGGAAGGAGGAAAGAAAAAGGAAAAAAGAAAAAGAAAAGGAAGAAAAGGAGAAGAGGAGAGAAAAAGAGAGAGAGAAGAAGGAGAAGGAGAAAGAAAAAGGGGGGGGGGGGGAAGGGGGGAGAAAAGGGGAAAGAAGAAGGGGAAAGTAGATGATAGGAAGAGGAACAAGGAGAGGAGAAGGAAAAGGATGGATTGTTCAATGGATACGAATAATCAGAAAGGTGCAATAGAAGATCGAGAGAAGGTAAGGAAGACTAGAGATGCAAGGGGGAGAGAGGAAAAGGGTGGATGATAGAGAGAGGTGGGAAGGAGAAGTTAGTATATGAAATAAATGCAGAGTGAGAGAGATCACATAAGAAGAAAGGGGAGAAGAAGGAGGGTCATGTTTTAAGAAGAATAAAGAGAAAAATGTCATGAGTGGGGACAAAAAAATACAGGATGACAAGTGAGGAACAGAGAAGGGGTGAACAAAAGGAAAGAAGGAAGTACGAGAAAAACGAGGCTGGAGGGAGAGAAATATAATTGAAGACAGAACGAGTATGGAGCAGTAAGGAAGAGTGAGTAAGGAAGGAGGAAGGGTGATGAGGAAAATAGATTGTAGAGACAGACAAGGGCTAGAGAATAAGAGGTAGATGACGTTAAGAGAGCAAGAGAAAGGAAGCTAGAATAAGGGGTAGATAATGGAAGAGAGACCAGAGAAGAAGATGAAGAGTAGAATGATGGAGAGTAGTAAGGTTCGAGAGAAGGGATGGCAGATAAATAGAGAGATGAGATGAGAAGAGGGGGGGGGTAGGGATAAGATAGAGGAAGGAGGGAAGAAAGAGGAGGGGAGGAAGGAGTAAAGAGAGAAGAATGAGCAGTGGAGAGACGGACCCTAACCAGAAAGAAGAAAGAGGATGGAGTAGAAGTGTTGAAGAGAATAACATAAAAGAGAGAAGAAAATGGTATGAGAAAAAGAAAGTGTAAGAGGATCGTAGGAAAGAAATAAGAGATGGAGATGTGAGGGGAGTATAAAAAGAAAGTATAATGAAGAAGGATTATGGAAGGAAAAACAAGGAGAAGGTAGGACAGAGAAGAGGAGAAAAAATGTAGAAAATACAGGAGTATAAGGAGGGGGGGGGGGGGGGGAAGGGGAGGGGGGGGGGGGGGATGAAAAAAATCGGGAAAAAGGAGGGAGGAAAAAAACGAATAGAAGAAGAAAGGGGGGGGGGGAGGGGTTCGGGGGGGGGGGGGGGGGGGGGAAGGGGAAAAGACGGTGGGAGGGAGGGACACACAGGGGGGAAGGGGAGGAAGGGGGAGAAGGAGAGGGGAAGAAAGAAAGAGAGGGAGGAGAAGGGGGGGAGAAGGAGGGGAAAAAGAAAGGAAGAAGAGGGGGAAAAAGGGGAAGAGGAAAGGAGGGACGGGAAAGGGAGGAAGGGGAGGGGGGGGGAAGAAAGAGGAAAAAAGAGGAAAAAAGAGAAGGGGGAACAAAGGGGGAGCAAAGGAAAAAAGGGAAAGGGGAGGGGGGGGAGAGGGGAGGATCGGGAGAAAGTGGGAAAAAAAAGGGAGGGGAGGAGGTGGAGGAAAGGAAGGGGGGGTGGGTCAAGAAAGAAGGGAAATAGGGAAGGGGGGAAGAAAAAAAGGGAAGGAAAAGGGGAGAGGGGAGAAAAAAAAGAGGGAAGAGGGAAGAAAAAAGAGGGGAGGGGAGAGGGGGGGGGAGGGAGGGGGGGGGAAGGAAGGGGAGGGGAGGGAGGGGTGGGGAATAAAAGGGGGAAGAAAAAGGAAAGGGGAAAGAATAAAAAAGGGGGGAAGGAAGAAGAAAAGAAGGAGGAGGGTTTGGTCGATGTATCTGTCCTCCGGTCCTTTGCATATTGTGATATCTTGGAAAAGGTGTCCCCAACGCAGGGCATGATGTTGACCCCATCATGAATTTCATTCAGTTGTCGTTTCTATCAACGCCTTGGCCTTTTTGCGTGATGCTTGAATCAATAAAACCGTCTTCGGTTTATAGTTCCATCCTTAAGGAAACATGACACGAGACCATATTATACGCTCATTTTAAAGAAAAATGATATAAAAAATATATAACAATAACTTTATAACAAAAATCCAATAACGGGTAGTTAACTTAAAATGAAGAAAATTAAAGCTCATCATTATCAAAGTTACGATTTATGCATATTTCTTCGTGAGCGTTCGGGAAAAAAAAAGGAAGTGACGTCAGAAGCCGCTGTAACTCTTCCATGTGTCGGTTAACTGTTTAGATATGGAGTAAGGGGCTTACGATTTCTTTCAGTCCAACACAAGTGCCGTACCGGCGCGGCCTTGGGTGTAAAAATAAAACAGTTTTTAAAACGATCGGGATTTGTCTTTTTATTGGTTTTCCAAGGATTGTATCCGAAGAAAGAACGCGTGTATTTTTATCGCAAAAAGAAAAGATTGGACACCAACACCCGCATAGTACTTTGGTGTCGGCCGATTTACACCCGGAGCCTGAAACGTTACCCGGAGACAAAAAAAAAAAAAAAAAACAGTACTCGGTTGCGAATGCCGAGGTGTTACATTGTACATATTTGGCACAAAGATACACCTCAGCATGATGTATTTATATATGTTAAAACAAAAAAATGTAGAATTTTTTTATTTATTTATTTTTTTGGAAAAAAAAAGATTTTTCATGTTAGGGCTCTGTAGGCCTACATAACAAAATCTGTATTCACCGTCCGAAGAAGGAAACGTCAATAAGTAATTAAATATGGCATATACAAACATGGGATTTGGCATGAGGATACATCTCAGTACGATGTATTTAAATGTTTTTTTAAAAAACGTGTAGAAACAATAATATTTTAAATAATGTTTAATCTTCGGGCGGAATACGTCACAAAAACGTGCCTCATCGCCCGAAGCCCCAAAGCAACACGAAGTTCAATACAAAATAAACCACTACTGTCGGTGTCGAAATAAACTATTATGTTTCATCCACGGGCTGACTGAGAATCGGAGTGTGTTTTAGTTTAATTTGGTCCTTTCTTTCCGTGGCCCTGCACATGTGATTCCTGATTGGCAGGTATATATTGCAGGGTATCGACCAGGTAAGTGATTACCACGGTCTAGACATACGTACAAAATACGTGCCAGTTTTTTTAAGATCACAGGGTATTGTGGCGTAAACCTGTCGCGACTATAGTACAATGTTAATGGACATTATCAGCCGCCCTGCTTCATTACTGTAAATAATGCTGTAAAAACCCTTGATTAAGTAGACTTTCCCCATCTAAAAATTACAAAACTGGACCAATTACGTAGTACCAAAGAAAAGAAAAATTATCACTTGGGTATCGTGAGTGGTCGTTTTTACTCTAACGCACCCTACCAATAGGCCTAATAATATGCTACTTTTTTTTATGAGAGAAAAATACTATAACCCCATTTCGTCTATTGATGCATAGAAATATATTTAGTTTAAAAGTTGATTATACTCTCAAGTCATTTATGTTTGTTTTACAAGCCAGGTTAATAAAAGTGAAGCGCCTTGTCGTAATTAGAGCGTTTGTTTACACTGTGCATACAGATTTTTATTATGTACAGCCCGAACATAAAAAATGCGATATTTTCTAAGGGGAAAATAACTCACAGTTTTGTTAATCAAGTCTGTCATAATTTACAACGTACGCTGATCGACTTACTATAAAATAGTACGGGCCTCCCCAACAATCTGGAATGTCAACACCACGAGCTATAACACGTTTGAGTGAGTCGACAAGTTCAGACTTGCTTTCATACCACTGAGAATCGTCCGATAACACTCTCTCTGGTTCACGTCGTGGGTGTGCCACAATGATCCACGAATACTGTTTGCTCATCTCGAATGCATTTACACAAATGAAGATTACTATATGCAAGAGGAAGCTTTATACTAGCTGCTGGGTGGAATAAAACCGATAAGTTAGGCTACATTCAAACGCGTTCGTTGAAATGCGCGATTGCGATTGGCTAAAACGACTGGAACCGGTTTCGACTGGTTTATATTCAAAAATATTATTTCATCATTGCTAACAATAAACCTTTCAAAGCATATTTAGACAAAGGTCTCTGTACCCATCACCCTTGTCACAACTAAAAACCAAGCCAACACAAAAGACTGACTCAAACTATCTATAAATAACACCACTTTAGTTCCCATTGAAAACGCGGACGTTCCCGCCCAAAATTTGAAAAAATGCCAGTCATCCTTTGAAAAAATGCCAGTCATCCACTCAGCACAATAGGTGCACTTCTTTTGTTCAAAAATCTATTATTCGCTCCACTGAACCGGAAAACCCAATTATCCGCTCCACTGAACCGGAAAACCAATTATACGCTCCACTGAACCGGAAAGACAATAGGTGCACATCCATTGTTGCGGATTGGGGACCCATTGTTCCGGAGGTGCATATCCATTGTATTGGAGGCGACTCCATTGTATTTCCTTTGTTGTCCCCGCTACGTACAAAATATACTACTAACACGAAAACTTTCTTTCATTCGATTGTATCATCTATTAAGAAAGTACAGGTTAAATATAACATATGTTAATGTAATTTCACTTCAAATCCATATTTCGTAAATAGTACAATTTTTAAATCCAAATTCTCTACAAACACAGTCAGGTGCTTCAGTAATTCTCAAATATAAACATTTGATTAGCAATTTTGTCCTTGGTATTTTCCAGTTCTGAAAACGGAAATGTCAAGTACCCAGTTTATTGTTATTGTAAAGCGATGTAAAGTTACGTTATTGAAACAATGAAGTCATTCACATTCAAACTTAGCTATATTAATGCAATGCTTCGCCACATTAAAATAAAACCGGTCTTCTTTTCTTGGGCCTTAACAAAATAATTCAAAGTTCTATATTAAAGGCGCTCAATCACGGATTTAGTGGGCCTTATTTCTCTAAATATGGATTATAAATGGAAATTACATTCATTTGGAATACCAAACCTAGTTATTGTATGATCCAAAATATTTTAATTGAACTACAATTGAGGGGATTCCATGACACGCTTCATTTTTAAAATTTGGAAGTCTTCATGTGAAAAGTCACGACAAATGGTGCTAAAAGATACAGCCGATACACGATTTGTCACCCCGAAATGTTTTTTGACCCCGCGGTGACAAATCGTGCTGAAATGTACACCTAATACACGATTTGGCACTCTTTTCGCCGACACCATTGTCACTTTGTTTTTCATCGCCACTGTACCGTAATGTTTCTCTCCCTTTGTCTCTTATCATTTTCTTCGTTTGTTTTAGATACGTTGACCTTCGTGTTACATGGTGGAACAGGACTAACTTATTTTCAGATAGTATAAACCTGCTTTTGACAGTTTAAAACACCTAACATTACTTACAATTCCACAACCTTTGCGTTTCTGGATTCCCCATAATGTTTGCAAAACAGAGGGGGCATATCTGACTGCCCCATGACCATTTATCGGGGACCAAAGTTTGAGGGTGGATTTGAAGTCTTTGGAACTTTTAGAAAGCATTTAGCCCTCATGTACCTCACGAAAATTCCCGATAACTCCGTCAGAGGACCAAATCTATCATGGCCGTCGGTGGCCATACTGAAAATCGGAAACCACCATATCTCACTTAATATGTGAGTTAGAAGAATCATGAATAGGGAGTTTTATTTTCATTACATAGAGCGTACATAATGTTCCAGTGGGTTTGTAATCTTGACATTGAAATCCAAGATGGCCGTTCTCTACCACAGTAATAATTGGAAATCGCTGGAACTTTCGAAATATTTATGTTAAATCGTAAGTGAATTGCCTGTTTGCACTGGAAAGACAATGCACAATCAATTGGTGAGGTTATTTTTGTAAGTTGAGATCATCTTGATCTTTAAATCTTTAAAAAATGCCAGTCATCCACTCAGCACAATAGGTGCACTTCTTTTGTTCAAAAATCCATTATTCGCTCCACTGAACCGGAAAACCCCATTATCCGCTCCACTGAACCGTAAAAACCAATTATACGCTCCACTGAACCGGAAAGACAATAGGTGCACATCCATTGTTGCGGATTGGGGACCCATTGTTCCGGAGGTGCATATCCATTGTATTGGAGGCGACTCCATTGTATTTCCTTTGTTGTCCCCGCTACGTACAAAATATACTACTCGTGTTGCCGCTGTATTTTGAGTATTTGAAAATAATTTATTAAACGCACTTTGTTAGATAAAATTACGTTTTTTTGTTTTTTTTAATTGTATTTAGCTACTATTACGAGTTATTTATAAGTTCGCGGAAGTAGATTTCTATGTTAAACGGATACTCCATTGACATCAGTTGATGTATTCATACGTCAGTAAAAATTAATGAGGACATAGCGTCGTAAATGTTTACATTTTGAAAATTTCAAAGCAATTACTTTACCGACCAAGGCGTATCGGGCCACTACACCTAACGGCCCTGGGGAAACCCGTGTTTTCAGGATATACAACAAATGCCACGGTAATTGTAGGTGGGTGATAAATAGAATACTAAATGCGTGGCCGTTTAATACCATTTATCTTACAACTCGTTCTTTAAAAATAGAACTTCTTAAAGATAGTTATGTTTTTAAGTAACTCGGTGTAAAATAAATGGTATCAAACGGCTACTCGTTTGGTATCCTCTATCGGGGGTGACAAATCGTGTATCGGCTGTACATTTTACCACAATTTGTCTCCACGGGGTGACAAAACATTTCGGGGTGACAAATCGTGCCGCAGGATACCGATTTTAGCACGATTTGTCACCCGATATGGCACGATTTGTCACCCGATTTGGCACGATTTGTCACCCGATTCGGCACGATTTGTCACACACGTTAAAGTTAAAAGAAATGTTGCTGACTGCATAGAAGATGTGACAGTCCTTTTATGGTTCGTGCATCCGAAACGGAATGCTCATATTAATGGAACTAGTACTACTACACACGTGGCAATTAAAACAAATAATAATAATAATAATAATAATAATAATAATAATAAATAATAATTACATGTAACACTTTAAAAAATAATTTAAATTTCAAACTCACATTGGGCCGATACATACAGGATCATTTGTACAAGCTGACGCCGTTGTAATCAATATCGACCTCGGTGGTGTTGTGGTTACGCCATCGGGCATAAGGCTGGTACTAGGTACAGGGTTCGCAGCCCGGTACCGGCTCCCACCCAGAGCGAGTTTTAACGACTCAATGGGTAGGTGTAAGACCACTAACTAAACCACTGATAGCCGAGGTATGTGCCCAGGATATGGTGCTTGAACCTTAATTAGATATGTTGAAACGAAAATGTCATCAATGTAGCCTACACTACACCGACTTCTCTCTCACTAACCACTAACAACTTACCCACTGTCCTGGACAGCTAAGGTGTGTGCCCAGAATAGCGTGCATGAACCTTAATTGGATATATGCATTGAAATAAATTGACGTGAAAATGTAAACAACATAGCCTAATGTGAATGGTTGACTAACTTTATTGTGGAATGCTGCCAATATCATAATAAGAGTTCTACTGACAACAGGTGGTAAGGTAATAACGCCGTTCTCATATCGACCCATACAATCACATTCTCGCAACCACAATTACATTAATTTTGTAGTCTGTAGCTCGTCGCAGATTTATAGATTGTTTTCAGGGCCGTACCTAGCGGGAGAGGGGGGGGGGGGCATTTGCCCCCCTCCAAAAAAAATCCGGGAAAAATTATAGAAACTTATGAAAATAATCTTCTTAACCGTTTAAGTAGTTTTAGACTATTAACTACTCAGTTGTTTGCCCCCCCCCCCCTCCCCAACAAAAAATCCTAGCTACGGCCCTGTAAGGTGTTTGACATGCAGTAAGCTTATGGAACTATTAAACAGCTCATATTTTGAACACAAGGAGTTTGATTTGTTTAACGATACCACTAGAGCACATTTATTGATTAATCATCAACCATTGGATGTCAAACATATGGTAATTCTTACATACTACTTAATTTAAAGAGTTTTACGGCTTTTGTATATTGTTTGGCTAATTGGAGCTGGAATTTGGAATTTCGTAATTATTTTCAGACATCCCCCAAAAGTTGAAGTGCCCTTCCCCCAAAAGCCAATGAAGGAAGGAAGGAAGTAAATGTTTTATTTAACGATGCACTCAACAAATTTTATTTACGGTTATATGGCATCAGACGTATTGTTAAGGACCACACAGATATTGATGGAGGAAACCTGCTGTCGCCACTTTATGGGCTACTCTTTTCGATTAGCAGCAAGAGATCTTTTATATGCACTATCCAACAGACAGGATAACACATACCACGACCTTTGAAAAGCCAATGCATACTATGCATTTATGACTTTTTATTGGACGTCATAATAGGGCCGAAGTTACAAAGCCTGTGTATGTGTTACGCGCGTGTAACTAGTAGGAGTGTAACGAATATACATAGTGGCGAATACGACACATATCACGAATACGACACATATCACGAATACTACGACATATATCGCGAATACGACACATATCACGAATACAAAAGTGAAAAGGTTTTGTAGAAAGGAAGAACAGTATTTGTTTTTAAAAAAAACTAAAAACTCATTAATCTATTGTCCAGTCCAAAATCACGTTCTTTTTAAGGAACACTTAACACATTCATAGTGCAGCTTTCTGTGCTGTTACCATATCCTCCCCCTCTCCCCCCCCCCTCCCCCCAGCAGTGCTGATGATGTCAAAACACACCGTGATGTTCCCACTATGCAAGAAAGAAATGTTTTATTTAACGACGCACTCAAAACATTTTATTTACGGTTACACGGAAATCAGTCTAGCAAGTCGTTTTCGTACACAATTAAAAATAACAAGTAACATAAAAATACGGCGTATTCAACTTGCATTAACTATGAAACTAAATAAAAATATGTAGAAACTGTTGTACAGACCGATTTTATTTATTGTTTGTTTGTTTGTTGTACCGAAGGTCTAATATACGTAGGTAGGGTGTGTACATGTTGTACGTTTTTTCGTGACTAACATTAATTCGGGCCAGCTGCAAAATGGAGTAAAAAATGTAATTATTATTTTTTATCAATACTTTTTTCATAAGTGATAATCATTGTGGAATATAATGTCTGTGAATTTATATAAAACTGTATTATGAATTTTTTAAACAAGGATATTTTGAAAACTATTGTCAATGGTTTCGGTACCAGACATTTCCTCTCCCAAGTCAGTTCGCCCCCAACTATTTGTCGGTTCGCCCGTCCCCAATATTATGTTAGGTAGTAAAGTTGATATTGAATAATATGCATGGGTGTTAGTGATCACATGACTTATTTTACCTATAAACGTAGTCATGTTTCATAAATTTAAAAAAAAAAAATTCCTTATCGATATTAAAAAATAAAGGACACATCAAAACACAAGTGGGGGTCAACAAAAAGAAAGAAAGAAATGTTTTATTTAACGACGCACTCAACACTTTATTTTACGGTTATATGGCGTCAGACATATGATTAAGGACCACACGGATTTTGAGAGGAAACCCGCTGTCGCCACTACATGGGCTACTCTTTCCGATTAGCAGCAAGGGATCTTTTATGTGCGCTTCCCACAGGCAAGATAGCACAAACCATGGCCTTTGTTGAACCAGTTATGGATCACTGGTCGGTGCAAGTGGTTTACACCTACCCATCGAGCCTTGCGGAGCACTCACTCAGGGTTTGGAGTCGGTATCTGGATTAACAATCCCATGCCTTGACTGGGATCCGAACCCAGTACCTACCAGCATGTAGACCGATGACCCTAACCACAACGCCACCGAGGCCGGTCACTATGCAAGAGTGCAGTCATTAACCCAGTTGGTTATATGCCTTAAATCTTGTTAATTCATCCTCGATTATTTGAATTTTACTTTTATTTTAGTTTTATTTAAAACGCCTGTATATTGAAGTTGCATTGCATACACTAACAAAATACGCTCGCCCGGTGTCCCAGTTTCAAATTCCTCTCGTACTCAAGTTACTCCCCGGTAATTTGAACCTAGTTTCAGATTACCGGGGGTTGTTTGAACCTAGGTTCAGATTACCCCCGGGATAGTTTGAACGTAGTTTCAAGCTACACTCCTTAGTTTCAAACGAACCCCTGGGGGTAGTCTGAAACTGGGGGGTAAATTGCACATATATGGTAGTTTCAAATTACCCCAAGTTTCGGATTAACCCATTTAATATCTCAAACTAGACGGCGATTCATGAACGTGTTGTGAATTAGACTAATTTTACATAGTGATATTTCCTGGGGAGAAAAATGGTGAGTGACTGAGTCATTGATTAACGTCCGTGTATATACACAGACGACGTGATGTCGACGCAGGAAGGGGCTATACGTAAATATAATAGGACAGACGTATTATGTGTTCTATTATTTACGTATTGACTATTAACAGTTTACATCCATCGACCACATCTATCAATCTATCTACCACATCTATCACTCATCGTGTACAATGTAAGATGTCACATTTTGGTTTGTATTCTCAAAATATTTGCTTAAACATAAATTCTGATATCCACTCTATCTAGGTTTCCATACTTTTTATGCAAAATATGTGTTCGTGTAATATGAATTTTCATATTTTATAGGAATACTTAATATATATATCAACGTTTCGATGTAAAAAATATACCCTATTTGTGAAAATTTACTGGTTGTTGGGTGGGGGTAATATGAAACTACGGGGGATACTTTGAACCTAGGTTCAAATTACCCAGGGGGTAACCTGAACCGAGGGGTAATTTGAACCTATTACACCGGGTCAATGTGAGTTACAAATATTAATTGTACATTTAGCATTACATACATTGTACATGTATTCGTGTATTCGGTTCAGTTAGTGACGAATACGAATGCAACTCAATCTAATAAAATCAGCTCCACTATTACATCTGGATCCAACAGCAGCCCGTTGGAGCTCATGTCCAGCTGACCTTTCATTCTACCAATCAAAACCTTACTTGCAAAATCGTGCCAGTGATTTGAAAAGAATTTGAAAACATTCGGGATTATGCCGAGGGTATACGAAATAATTCGGGTGAATTACGAAATATGCCGGAAACTAATTTCAATATAAATTTGTTTATATAAAATTCGTTTCACGTGGACATATAGATCGGACTTTAAACTTTTAGACCTTGGTTCAAAAGTTTATGTCGAAGTTACTTCTTGTTTTTTTAATATTATTAAATAGTCCGATCCTCTTTTGTTTCTCTTATTTATTTTTGGACTGTCCTTCTAAAATGCTCCAAATTATATAAATATTCGACCGAGCAGTCAATTTTTTTTACTTTTGGCTTGTAACTTTTTTTTCTTCTTTTTAAAAAAATTCTATTAACTTTTTTTACTACTGCTATTTTCAAAAGTCTGCCCATTTTCAACTCTAGACCCAGTAGAGCTAATTTTAATCAGATTGGAATGCATCTACAATACAGATCGCTGTTCGGTTCACCGAATATTCGAGTATATCGTTATACTCCTGGTAACCACACACATTTACAATGCTTAAACACCTGCGTTTAAGAAAATTAAAAACAAGCTTAGTAAATTAGGTCCACAATATCTTGGTCAGCTTGCTATTTTTGTGCAAGATTATATATGTTAGTGTAATATTTTTTTTGAAAACGTTGGTGCCCTTTTTTAAGCGATGCACCCCTCCCTGAATACTGGAGGTGCACCTTTTAAACACTGCACCCCCTCCATAGGAAGATCTTGCATGCGCCTCTGATTTTGGGGGTTCAGGTTAGACCTCGTAGATATATGGCGTCAAACATATGGTGAAGGACCAAACGGATAATGAAAGAGGAAACCCGCTGTCGCCACTTCATGGGCTACTCTTTTTTTATTAGCAGCAAGGGATCTTTTATATGCACCATCCCACAGACAGGATAGCACATACCACGGCTTTTGATATACCAGTCGTGGTGCGTAGATGTATCAATTACGCGACTATCGAGCGTTTTGTTGCTGTGTTTTGTTGAACTCGGCGGAACTAAAAACAAAGATCATGTATCACTGTGCTTTGTCGCGTGAAACTTAAAATTTATTTTATTCATTTCAACTTATATCCGTGCTTATATCCAATTACGGTTCAAGCACGCTGTTCTGGGCACATACCTCAACTATCGGGGCTGTCTGTCCAGGACAGTGAGTTAGTTGATAGTGGTTAGTGAGAGAACAGGATGTGGTGGTCTTACACCTTACCCATTGATTCGTTAAAATTCGCTCTGGGTGGAAGCCGGTAGCTGGCTGCGAACCCAGTACCTACCAACCTATTGCCCGGTGGCTTAACCACGACACCACCGAGGCCGGTCTTAAAAGTTACAACCCTTTTATAAGTTAACACCTGTACCTGTATGTATTCTCTGAAAATGGTTCGACATGACAAGCAAACTGTTTAATTCGAGGCAAAATTGTATTTTCACTTACCTTTTTTTTTTTGTACCACCGTAGACCGAATATTTCTATCGTTGTATGATGTACCTTTTATATACAAGGTGTGTCGCCCTTTACAATGAAACTGATATCATAATACACGGATGGCTTGTCATGACACACAAAGAACTGCAGTTGCATACCAATATTCCCACACTTGAAACAGTAAACAATACAGCAAGCTCTGGTATGACTGACACACTCAGCAGCCTGAGTAACAATACCCAATATGCTGAAAGCATTGATCCACATATCAATATGAACCAAAATGTTGATAATACAGATACTATGATTACCGAGTCACCGTATGTTAAAACAGCCAATATGAACTTGCCATACTGTAGTACAGACAAAGCAAACTCACCTAAGAATAGCAATGCTAGCATGAACCCACCCGGTATTAGTAGTACATCTTGTCCAGCCATAGTCAATGTTAATTTACTTAATGCTAACCAAGTACATTTTAACTCACCTTGTAGTGACACACCTAACACCCCAACAGCAGCTACTTCAGATATGAAACCGAAAGTAACACTAATAGCCTCAATGAACCGATATAAAAGCAACACTAGTAACACAAAATATCCCTAACCCATCTGGTCAGAATGCTCAATTACCATTCATTAGTATCAATGTATGTGGACTGACAAGCAAACTAATGATACAGGAATTTGTAGATTATGTTTCAAAGCATGATATCCTCTGTTTTACTGAAACAAAAACCAACGAAACAGATTATATGTCCACATTTATACCAGGCTATGTATTTGATTTAAACAACAGAAAAAGAAAAGTGTGCCCATCTGGTGGCATAGCTATTGGTATAAGACAAGAACTAATCACCTATATAGAATTTAATGACAAATATTTCCTAATATATATCTTGGTTCAAAATCCGTGCCATTCTCACAGGTCTTGAAGAAACACTATCAGTGGGTGTGGTATATATCCCCCCTATTGGATCCCCATACTATAAAGAAGACACATTTGATATTATTGATCATGAAATTACTCAGGCTAATAGGGGAGGTAACCCAATTTTACTTTTTGGAGATTTTAATGCAAGAACAAAATGTTTGCCTGACTACACTGTAATTGATATGGATTCAGAACAGTTAAATAACATGGAAATTGATATGACAAACTTTTCAAATGAAATTTACAAACTAGAGTCGTATGGTATGCAAACTGATAGATCAAGTCATGGTGTTAAATTATTAAACATATGTAAAACACACAACCTCTATATACTAAATGGTAGAATGGGCAGTGATAAGCATGTAGGAAAGGTAACTTGTAAAGATAGTAGTGTGATTGACTATGTCATGGGCACGCATCATATATCTCCGATCACTAATCACTTCCAAGTATGCGAATTTGACCCACTTTTGTCAGATGTGCATTCTCCCGTAGAACTATGTATTCGTGTATCGGAACAGTAAGGCCCGTACGCGGGGGGGCGGGGGGGGGATTATGCATTAAGTGCGTACGCACCCTCCATAGTCTGCCGAGGTCCGTCCTGGATGTGTAAAAAAAAAAATAGTCCGACGACTTCCCATGTCGTAATTCGCAGCAGAAATGACTCAAGCAAAATAGATTGGTTGATACCGAGTATACACTTTGTATCAAACAATCATTATGCTACTGTCTGAACTTTGAGATTTCAACTATGGCCATATAGAAAATCAATGGTCTAGTGACAGATGGTCATAAGACTTTTGCATAACAGTCACAACCTTCTGTTACCAGACCATGAATTTCTTACACGTGTAGTTCGGAACTTCCAGATCAGTCTGTGCACGCGAAACATCGATTGATTAGTGATCAAAACTGTTGTGTACACTAGAGGCATAAAACAATTTTCATTCGATGACTGAATGGCGAACAGCATAGGGCCTGGTCAGACTGCAGCAGACATGGGGTAATAACCTTTCTTCTACAATTTCTGTATAAAATTTGACATTTCATATTTACTTCTCAGAATGCAGGAAAATGCATATCCTGTATTCTAGATTTAAAACAATTTCGGGGTGGGGACATGCCCCGGACCCCCTTTGGGCCGTTTTTTACGCACCCCCCCCCCCCAATGAAGGATTTCCGCCTGAATCTGAACACGCAAACGACACTGATACATGTAGCTCGGAAAATAGATTACCATTAATAAACGAAAGGTTACGTAAATGGGCACCTGAGCAGTGTACCGATTTCATGAACAAAATTGACCTGGACTCACTTGTAAACATTTCCGAAATCCTCGATGACCAATCTGTCGACATCAAAGCACGTGTGAACCAGACCGTCGATGCGATGAAATACCTATTTTTAGACGCGGCCGCATCTACTTTTGGGGAAAACCCGAACACGGCACGTAAACCAACCTTCGTAGGCTAAACGTAATCGGGGGCGGGACGTAGCCCAGTGGTAAAGCGCTCGCTCGATGCGCGGTCGGTGTGGGATCGATCCCCGTTAGTGGGCCCTTTGGGCTATTTCTCGTTCCAGCCAGTGCACCTCGACTGGTATATCAAAGGCCGTGGTATGTACTACCCTGTCTGTGGGATGGTGCATATAAAAGATCCCTTGCTGCTAATCGATAAGAGTAGCCCATGAAGTGGCGACAGCGGGTTTCCATGTAACCGTAAATAAAATGTGTTCAGTGAGTCGTTAAATAAAACATTTCTATCAAAACGTAATCGATTACTATTTGTAAAATGCCACAAGTGCCGACTTCTCTGTTGTAAATACCATCAGGCAAAGAAAACATACACAAGTATAGAACTTTAGAAAATAAACTTAGTCTACTTAATGCAAGCAAATCATATAAAATTTACTTAACAACTGAACAGTCCGCCCAGAAATTTAAAATTGAAAAGCAAATGAGAAATCTGAGATTAAACGAACCCAAAGTTTTTTATAAAATCTTTAAACCTGAGAAACAGGAGAAAAACTTACCGCCAATAGAAGATTTTTTAAAAAAACCTCAGTGAAGGAGAGCCGCCTGAATCTGATCACGAGAACGAATTAAATCTTGACGATATCGATATAAATAACGATACTATCTTAAACAGTAAAATTGAAGATGATGAAATAAAAAATGCTATTAAACAACTGAAAAATGGCAAAGCAACTGGAATAGTTAACATTGTAAACGAGTATATAAAATCTTCTATCGATCTGATGATCCCGATCTACGTTAAACTATTTAACCTTATGCTAGACCATAGTATTTTTCCTAATGAATGGTTAATAGGATTTATTAAACCGATTTTTAAAAATAAAGGAACCCGACTGATGCCTGAAAACTATAGACCAATAACGTTGTTATGCTGCTGTTTTAAATTATTTACCACAATTTTAAACATAAGACTAAATACATTTATTGACGAACATAGCATTTTGAGCTAATCCCAAACAGCATTCCGAAAAGGCTATTCTACTACTGACCATCTATTTAGTATTCACTCTTTAATAGAAATAGGAAAAGGAAACTATACTGTGCTATTATCGATTTTCAAAAGGCCTTTGATATGATCCCCAGAACCTGCTTGTGGCAAAAATTATCAGACAATAATATAAATGGAAAATTGTTCAAAATTATTCACCAAATGTATCAAGGTATTAAATCTTGCATTTGGACTAACAATATATACTCGGAACTATTCCCATGCAACATCGGCATGCGACAAGGTGAAAATGTGTCGCCTGTCCTATTTTCTTTATACATAAATGACCTGGAAACATATCTTCTTAGCCAAAACTGCATTGGAGTCTCTCCTGTTATCGATGATCTCGATATATTCATTGAAGCTGATATTTGCTTGATTTCCCTGCGATATGCGGACGACACAGCCCTCCTAGCAACGAACCCACGTGATTTACAACGTACCCTTAACATGTTTTACAAAAATTATTGGTTTTAAGGGTTGTAATAAATGTTACTGAAGCTTAAAATCAATATCAACAAGACAAAAAGCATTAATTTTCAATGGCACAAAAACAAACCGAACCAAAATGATTACAAGAAAACATTTACCATCGGAAATACGGTTCTTAACGAAAACGTTAAAGAATATAAATACTTAGACTTAACTTTTAATAAAAATGCAAAAAGTGCAAGTTCAACACAACAAGAAAATGTTTATCCCAACAAGCTACAAAAGCAATGTATTTCGTTTTATCTAAATCTAAAGATAACAATCTATCAATAGAATGTAAGATAAAATTGTTTGACACAATGGTATTACCTATTCTTCTGTATGGATGTGAATTATGGGGTTATGAAAACACTGACATCATTGAAAACATACAAATAAATTTCACGAGACGCCTGCTCCCGGTTAAAAAAGGTACACCGATATTTATGTTATACGGAGAACTAGGACGTAGACCGATTAAACTAATTATTCAACAAAGAATGATAAATTTCTGGGCCACAATTGTATCAGGAAAACAAACAAAACTATCCTTTCTATTGCATGCATTTATGTTACAGGACTCATCCGTAAATGGACACAACTACACTTGGATCCAACATATCAAACAATTATTTAACAACCTAGGTATGACGGATATATGGTTGTCTCGAAGATTTTCAACTAAAAAACAACTTCTTGAATATATCAAATTGAGGCAGCATGACCAGTACCTTCAAACGTGGAACAATAACATTGCATCATCGTCTAGAGGAAAATATTATACTTTTTTTTTTTTTAAATCCGCTATTTTTTTTAAATACCTCACCATAATGCCTGAAAAACTATGGATCATTATTCTTAAATTCAGAACATCAAATCATTACCTCCCGATTGAAATAGGACAGTGGAATAATACACCAGTAGAAAATAGGTTATGCACACTTTGTGATTCTAACAATATTGGTGATGAATATCATTATCTATTCACTTGTGCCTTCTTTACTAAGTCTCGAAAAACACTCCTAAAACAATATTATTATGTGAACCCCAGTACCCTAAAATTTAAAGAGTTAATGACTAGTAATAAAATAGGTGTCCTAAGAAAAGTCAGCAAATTAATTAAAGAAATTAATGATAAATTTAAAAGACCATAGCTATTTGTATCAACATATACCACATCACTCGAGTTAAATATGCTTTATTATTATATCACAGATATCCCTATTTTAATAAATCGAAATATACTAGTACATGACATTGTATAACAAATTATATAATGAACTTCAATTACTCTACTATGCCGAATATTATTGGCTTATTGCATATATGTATTTTTGTTATATCCTCTCGTTGTATTTCAGTATTAATGTATTTATATAATTTAACTATTCATATACTATATTATTTACTATTTAATGTTCTCCTGTAAACCCCGTCCTGTCTTGTCACATATTATATTATGTAATTATTCATGTTTCCCCATATGCCGTTGCCTAACGGCCTGGGTGTAATAAAGTTCTGTTCTGCTCTGTTCTGTTCTGTTCTAAAATATGACACAGCATTGGCGCCAACGTGAAAAAGGTAATGTAAGAGAAAATTGTAACCCCCCCCCCCCCCCCCCAAAAAAAAAAAAAAAAACCCAACAAAAAAGCCATTTATAGTGTCAGAACATGTTTTCCTTTGAAGCGAAATGCATCAAAATAAGTCTGTAAATAAGTCACTGAAATATCAGTCACTCGGCGTTACTATTGAAGGGTCACTCATATTGTTAGTACTACACATGTTAACGATGCCCGTCCAACACACTAATTAAGAAAGAAGGAATGTATGGCTTCGTGGATTAGGCCCAGAGTGAGGTTTCCTAAGTAACATTTGGATTTCAATATGAGTAATGGTACTTCCGGTTATAGGCCACAACAAAATGATAAAAGTTATACAAACACATGTACCTACTATCACCCCAACAAATGGGTTTTAAATCAAGTAACTCGAAAATGATCGATGTAAAGGTATTTGACGTCAAACATAGGATTATTGTGGTGTTAGAGCGGGAATCTTTTACTACCGTGTGGTGGGCAGCGATTGCCAACAAATTACATAGCGTGGTCACTGACTGTAGCCAGGGCTGAATATCTGTCCAAATGTCCGTCTAGCCCTCTACAGTCAGAATACTCGGGCTAGATTATATGACTGCCATCCACATATTCACGCACACTTCATTTGAAAATGCGTCGTGTTGTTTTGCTTTGCTTAATGCTGGCCCTGGTCTTTGTACATAGGAAACGGATGCAGTCACTTGAAGTTGTTGCCTCATCCACCCAATCACACTGTTGCTGCAATCACTCTACAGGTGTTTTCGGGATTTCTCTTTCTGTTCTCAAAATGAAGAACATGGAAACGTCTTTTGCATCTTCCAGTACTTTCCGACGCCATATAACCGTAAATAAAATGTGTTTAGTGCGTCCTTAAATAAACCATTTCCTGCCTTATTTCCTTCCAATACTTTGCTCCACCAAAACTCTAGTAAGTTTGTGTGACGAATTATAACGTTGTTCTGCAGCACCATGGGGTTGTAGGAGAGGTGTCATCAACCAATTACGGCAGGGATATCCACTGTCACCTAAAATGTAGCCAGATGTTTGTTCATTTTCCATTATATTCCAAATAGTACTCGAAAGTAACATGCGACCGTCGTGAGTTGACCAGGCAACTATGTTTATTCATTTTCCATTTGCATCGCACACCGCCTGCACTTTGATTGAACGGTACCATTTTCTATTGACAGTCAACCTCGTGTTCATGTGGAGAAATAATCCACACGTGTGTCATCTACATACCCGATAACACCAGGGAACTGTGCTATTTGGAAAAAAAGCTCTTCCTTAATTCTTTGAACCTCGGCATTATTTGGAAATTTCACACAGTCATCTATTTTCTGTGCTAGGGAAGTGGATACACGGTTGATCAATCTGCAAGCTGTAGATTGTGATATCTGTAGAGGATCTCCAACAATGATATGAAAGGTCTCAGACGCATAGTATTACAAAGCTATGAGGACTTGCTGATAGGGCAGATGGGCTCAGTTTCGTCTTGTTTCGTGTTCAGTGTCCACGGCAACTATATCCGTAATACGCATTATTCCCATGCGCGAAAATCTATAGCGTTTTGAAACTTCAGAGTCGGAACACACATCCAAAGGGTTCCTACGATCCCCGAAACTATGTTCCCGTCGCATTGTTCGTCGTAACTCAGGCAAGTGCAACCTTCTACGTGCCATCTTGACTATACGACGTAACACAAACAAGTGACATAGCAGCTTCCTAATGTGTTAGAGGTACTCCCGATCGACTCTAGACTTAGCAAACAACTTAGAAGCTTGCTACTATTAGAAGGGACCGGCGTCGTGGTAGGCCATCGGTCTACAGGCTGATAGGTACTTGGTTCAGATCCCAGTCGAGGCATGGGATTTTTAATCCAGATACCGACTCCAAACCCTGAGTGAGTGCTCCGCAAGGCTCAATGGGTAGGTGTAAAACACTTGCACCGACCAGTGATCCATAACTGGTTCAACAAAGGCCATGGTTTGTGCTATCCTGCCTGTGGGAAGCGCCAATAAAAGATCCCTTGCTGCTAATCGGAACAGTAGCCCATGCAGTGGCGACAGCGGGTTTCCTCTCAAAATCTGTGTGGTACTTAACCATATGTCTAACGCCATATAACCGTAAATAAAATGTGTTGAGTGCGTCGTTAAATAAAACATTTCTTTGTTTCTTTCCATTAGAAGGGTTTTATGAATAACACTTAGCAACAAACTAGAGTTAGAAGCCAATTTAGCAACTACCTAGGCTTACCAGGAACCGAACGCCCGTGGGCTACGTTCCGCCACTCGATCGAGCGCTTTACCAATTGGCTACGTCCCGCTTGGCATGAGACGACCCGTGTTAAGGCTGGTTTATACTTCAGTACGATCGGACATCGTATCGAACGCATAGGTCGCAAGGAGATCGGAATGTCCTCGTACTGAACGCATTGAAACCGGACATGTATTGGCTACGTCATCGGAAAAGTCGCTAATGATTTGAAATCAAGATGGAGAAATCTGAGGGACGTCTTCGCCAGAGAGAAGAAGAAAATGTCGGGAAGAAGTGGTGATCCAGGAGGCCAAGAGACTACTTGGAAGTATTTTCAATTAATGTCATTTCTATCGCCCTTTATCAAACATCGTGACATCGAAAGTAACGTGCCGAGGTATATTACCACTGGGCTATTCTTTGTCCGCATACATACATATGTACATACGTACGTACATACATATATACATACATACATACATAAATACATGCATACATACATACATACATGCATACATACATACATACAGAGATGTTTTATTTAACGACGCATTCAACACATTTTAATTTACGGTTATATGGCGTCAGGCATATGGTTAAGGACCATTATGATAATGAGAAAGGAAACCCGCTGCCGCCACATAGGCTACTCTTTCCGAATAGCAGCAAGGGACCTTTTATATGCACCATCCCACAGACAGGATATCACATACCACTGCCTTTCTTACACCAGTTGTGGAGCACTGTCTGGAACGAAACATAGCCCAATGGGTCCACCATGTGGGATCGATCCGACTACCCACCGCACCAGGAGCGAACGCTCTACCTCTGAACTACATCCCGCTCCCTACATACATACATTCATACATGCATACATACATACATTCATCCATCTTGAAAGTACCAAACGCAAATAGGCGATCGCATGCACTTGAAAAGTATAAATCGCGGCTATTCGCAAACCAAACAGTTCAACGGAAGTATGAACTAGTCCTTTGAATACGATATATATCGGATGAAATTCATACGATCACAGATCGTACTGAAATATAAACCAGCCATAATAAGGCGGAATAATCCAGTTGCCGATCACCTGTCCCAAAGTTAAGCTGAATGTGGGTGGTTTTGGATTTCTTTCTGTACTACAACAGACTGCAGTGTGTGTATCTAAAGTGATTAATATATGGGTTGTTTTAAATCAAGTAACTCGATAATGATCGATGTAAAGGTATTTGACGTCAAACATAGGATTACTGTGGTATTAGAGCGGGAATCTTTTACTACCGTGTGGTGGGCAGCGATTGCCAGAAAATTACATAGCTTAGTCTCTGACTGTAGCCAGGGCTGAATATCTGTCCAAATGTCCGTCTACCCTCTACAGTCAGAGTACTCAGGCTAGGTTATATGGCGTCGAACATATGGTTAAGGACCACACCTATATTGAGAGAGGAAACCCGCTGTCGCCACTTCATGGGCTACTCTTTTCGATTAGAAGCAAATGATCTTTTATGTGCACCATCCCACAGAC
Organism: Gigantopelta aegis; assembly: GCF_016097555.1. NCBI lineage: Eukaryota > Metazoa > Mollusca > Gastropoda > Neomphalida > Peltospiridae > Gigantopelta > Gigantopelta aegis. The sequence continues at coordinate 30,291,964 of NC_054713.1, read as the reverse complement.
AGGATAACACATACCACGGCATTTGATATACCAGTCGTGGTGCACTGGCTAATGTGTGACTGGCCTCGGTGGCGTCGTGGTTAGGCCATCGGTAGGTACTGGGTTCGGATCCCAGTTGAGGCATGGGATTTTTAATCCATATACCGACTCCAAACCCTGAGTGAGTGCTCCGCAAGGCTCAATGGGTAGGTGTAAACCACTTGCACCGACCAGTGATCCATAAGGCCATGGTTTGTGCTATCCTGTCTGTGGGAAGCGCAAATAAAAGATCCCTTGCTGCTAATCGGAAAGAGTAGCCCATGTAGTGGCGACAGCGGGTTTCCTCTCAAAAATCTGTGTGGTCCTTAACCATATAACCGTAAATAAAATGTGTTGATTGCGTCGTTAAATAAAACATTTCTTTCTTTCTTTTTGGCTAGAGTGAATTATAGACCAATAGGCCTACCGACCGCGCATCCAGCGACGCGCTGCGAACACTTTACCACTGGGCTACGTCCCGCCCCTGAAAAAATGAGGATTAAGTTTGAACAGGAGGAAGACAGGGTGAGTCAACTACTCGCCGACAAGAGTCCATAAGGGACCAAAACCTTATCGGTTCTGCACAGGACGTTCCTACACAGGGCGGTCTATAGTATACACTGCAGTGAACGGTTACCAGTTGCCGCACATGACGTTTGTCTATACGTGTACTGAGATATGAGGGGGAAGTCAGTAATAATAAAGAAAGTATATGTATATTTTGGATAATATACATATAATATATATACTCTTCAAAAAAAGAAACGCAAAAGGGTACAAATGGGTTATAACTCCGATTTTATGTTTCCTACCGGTTCATGCTTTGTGAATATAAGGTCATTGCATGTCCCAAACACATTCCCACGGTTACATTCGATAAAACGCAGCTACTGTACAATAAAGTTCCAAAATGTGAATATTCGCAAAAACGCAGCCACGTGCAAACCATGTCACCACTGCACGTGCGTTGTCTGCACGTGCAACATGAACACCGACAGTATAAAAGTGCAGGGTGTTCGCTTGCCTGGCCTCTGTATCTGGCCGACAGTTGACAATCCAGGACATGCCACGTCTCAGTGAACCGCAGAGAAACAATGCCATCGGCCGACTCGAGAGACGCAGGCGAATCCAGAACGGCCGTTGCCAGGGCATTCCATGTGTCCCCAAAGCACCATCTCCAGACTGTGGGACCGTTACCAGTAACATGGAT
>NC_054713.1:30258246-30290536 GCF_016097555.1 Gigantopelta aegis | reverse complement strand
GGTGTTTCTTTTGATGTGTACATGAAGAAATAAGATATAAGATAAATATAGTCCGACAGAGAAATACGATTTTTCTATAAAGTCGAAATTGGGGTATTAAGTTGGTTTTTATTGTTGATAACAGCTATTAAAGGTAAAAGTAACGATATATCAGGGCCGTAGCTAGGATGTTTTTGTTGGGGGGGGGGGGGGGGGGGGGGCAACTGAGTAGTTAATAGTCTAAAACTCCTTAAACGGTTGAGAAGGAAATTTTCTTTAAGTTTCTATAATGCTTTCCGAATTTTTTCCTTGCCCCCCCTCCCGTTAGCTACGGCCCTGTATATAGGGTCAATTCCACCGTGTCGGACGTTACATTCACAGAGGTTGGATGTCATTCCAACTCACCTAATTGCTAAAGTGGTACCCACAGTAAATTGTTCTTGTGTATGATACTTGTCAATATTTATGACTATTTGGTACTACAGAGAAAAGTGCTTAGAAATATTTATGGCTTGGTGGGTAATCAGCAATATATATATGCGTGACAGACGTTACTTCAAAAGGCCCTGTTGGTCGGCCCATTGATATATTTCTCGCTCCAGCCAGTGCACCACGACTGGTATATCAAAGGCCTTGGCATGTGCTATCCTGTCTGTGGGATGGTGCATATAAAAGATCCCTTGCTGCTAATAAAAAAAAAGAGTAGCCCATGAAGTGGCGACAGCGAGTTTCCTCTCTCAATATGTTTGATCCTCAACCAAATGTCCGACGCCATATAACCGTAAATAAAATGTGTTGAGAGAGTCATTAAATAAAACAATTCCTTTCCTTTACTTCAAAAGGACATGGGTAAAAAGCAATGAAATTCATTTCTAATTTGTGTGAAACCCTTAAATTGTACAAATCAATGTTTGCCCTTGAAGTAAAGGTAACATGGCTATAGAAGACTGCCAATTACAATTCAGCTCTAAACTTAAGTGTAAGGAAAATTATAACATAATAGTGTGTGACGGACGTTAATGTTACAGACGTTACATTTTGTCCACTGATATAAAATGAAGTTCTGAGTGTATAAAAAGCAGTACATTGTCCACTGCTGTGATGATGAAAGCATTTTAATGAATATCATGATGTGGATTTTGATTAATTTTAATTAAACTTTCACAGACTTTCAATTTAATACAAAGCCACCGAGGATTTATCAATATAGCCACAGTCTCTTAAATATTTCTGTCATGCAACAGCCTTCATTTATTTCAAAGGTAAAGTTCATGGAAACACTATCAGGTTGAAGACGAACACTGTCCCCTAAAATAGTTTCAAAGGGGTCTGCAGGTAAAAAAAAAAGAACCCATGTTGATAATAAAGTTCAACACTACCAATGTCATATCCGGATGTATTTTTAGATTACCATTGTATGAAAATATTTCATACATGTCGTAGTAGTTACTGGTGCCATACAATATGAATTCATTAAAATTAATAGGTGTATCAAAAACTATGGTTAATCGAAATTGGGGGGACTTGCCTGCCCTCACCCCTACCCCCGCAACCCCACCAGTCATCCATTTTGTTGATCATGATGGGTGGTGGCAGCTTTTTCTTTATCTTTTCTCCAACATAGACGATCTTTGAATGGCCCGTTCCAGGTAGTACTTACCTTCGTGATTTCCATCATGAATCAGAAAAGTGTTCATCATTATACATGTGTTCAATAACCCACCAGTCACAACTTAGATTGGCACAACAGTATCTGCGTTTAATTTGTGACGCACTATCGTTTTCTTGAGTACATGCCTTTATATTTGAGTATGTTGCCTGGTGAAATTGAAATTGAATTGTGTTGAAAATAGATCAGAGTATGAACAACGGTGACGGGGACCATCCTCAGTTTATAACCATTTTAAGAAATGTTCGGCAAATAAAGTATTTTTACATTATTAAAATTGCAATTTATTTACATGATCTTACTTAGAATATAATTATCTCTATAACCAATGTATTTCTGGGTATCGTAATGTCGTGTAGTACATGCAAGTATCTCTATAAAAATATTTTTCTCATATTATTATGTACATACACATTTATTATTTTTGGCAAAGACCATACGAAATAAGCAATATTTCAGCCAAAGGTCATACAAAATGTATTTATCCATATAAAGCTTTAAATGTAAAACATAAGGTAAGATAGCGTTTTTTGTGTGTTTTTTTAAAGAAAAAAAAAAGAACCAAAAAAAAGCAGGATGTGTGTTTAAGTTGTTGGGGGAACAATGCAAGTCTTTCTAGTGCAGAAACCTCAGGATAGTCCCTTATAGTACTATATAATTGTGGGTAAAATAGTGAAACCACCATTTGTTGTAAAAAAATGCTAAATAAAGACTTTTTTTGACTTATCAGAATGTGTCGGACGTTACTGACTCAACTTTTTTTCTGTGACAGACGTTCAGGCCCGTACGCGGGGGGGGGGGGGGAGGAGGGTCGCGTACGCACCCCCCCCCCCCCCCCATAGTCTGCCGAGGTCCATCCGTGGACGTGTAAAAAAAAAAAAATTAGTCCGACGATGTGACAAATTCACTTCCCAGAATGCAGGAAAATGCATCTCCTGCATTCTAGATTTAAAAGAAATTCGGAGGGCATGCCCCTGGACCCCCCTAGCAACTCCGGCCCTTTGGGTCTTCGATTACGCACGCCCCCCTCCCCCCATACATTTCTGCGTACAGGCCTGGACGTTACATGTGACGGATGTTAGTTTTCTTTTCTTCTCTCAAATTCAAATCACATAATTTCAGGAATGATTGACATATTTATTATCTTTACCTTGATTAGTGTTAAGAGAATTACAAATGACATGATTATACACCTTTAGATTTTCTTCCGACATAAACAATTCATATTTTTTGTGACAGACGTTTCACCGACTTGAGCACATTGTTTCGACTGGTATATCAAAGTGTGTGGTATGTGCTATCCTGTCTGTGGAATGGTGTATGACTAGCAATGTATGCCTATATGTATTTTTGGCCTAAGGGATTTATCTTCCAAAGTCAGAACACCGCCATTTAATGCAGCGTTCGCATGGGTATCCAGTGTGGTGGATAGAATTCAGATTTCACAACAAAGGTATCCAATGTGGTGGGTAGTAGTCAGCCTTGTTGAATACCTTACTCCAGAATTGATCTTTTTCGTCATACGGATTTTTATAGTACAACACAGTGCCCCCAGCTAAATAGCCTCCCCACCATCCAAATGTCCCCACTGTCATAATAGTGTGATTGCATAGAGACAATATGGCCATATCCACTTCCGGAGAGTTCGTTTCTGATATCAGTTCCATCCCTGAATTTGTTTTTATGTGTTTTTTCACCCAAGTCATCGTATCACTACAAACAACAAAAACACAGTTTGAAAACCTAGACACATAATACGCCATTGCGTTTCTGATATATTCTGGCGGAGCGACGTAATTTCCGGACTTTCTGGCTACTTCGGAATCTTTATTACCTCTTCTTATATGAACTCCTATTAGAGTTATCTCCCCTGGACTTTTTAACTGATATTTTTCACGAAATCCTCGAATTCGTTTCTCGGCAACGGACTTGATGTGATCTTTAAATCTTAACTGATGACGAATATTTGATTCCACATGGCTAAAATACTTCCACGACTGTAACAGATTGTCAATTGTGTAATTACGATTTCGAGGCATTTCTAGAAACGTTTCGTCATACATACAACATTTTTCTGAAGTTACTCTTTTGAATTTTTTAAAAATGTTTGCATCTGGTAAAACCTTTGCTTCCAGATGGAATATTTGTCTAAGACGATGGTTTGCTTGTAGAGCTACTGTCATGTTCCTGCTGTTAGCTAGACCCACCAGCGATGCATAGAGATAGATTAAGTTTCCAAGACCGACACCGCTAATTATATTAGTCGCAAGATAAAATGTATCATCGTTAGAGTGCACATAACTGGTCTCTTTCGTTTTGTCTGTTTTGTTTTTTATTACACTCGTGGTTTTTGTTGTTTTCTGTGTAGTACTTATGACACTGGTTCTCGGTTTGGTTTTCCGTTTATTACTTGGGAACCAGCTAAAGTTTTTATCTGTTGTACTGGGTCTCTGCACTTTCGGGAACCAGTTAATGTTTTTATTAACTGTACTCGTGTGTTGTGTTTTGGGCAACCAGCTACTATTGCTGTTATCCACTAATCTGGTGTCACTTCCATTTACATGCAGCTCGCTGTGTCCTAAAACTAACGCCGCCCAGTTCCAAGTATAACTGTGCATCGCCAGGCCAATTATTCCGCATATTCCAAATATCATTCCACACTTCAAGGTGGGAACTGCAAAAGAAAAAAATATTGGTGTCTTTTATGTAAAGTTTAAAGTTGGTTTTGTTTAACGACACCATTAGAGCACATTGATTTATTAATCGTCTGCTTATTGGATATCACACATTTGATAATTCTGAAATACACTTGTAGTCTTGTTATACAGTTACCACATGAGGATTCCACAACATTGAAGTGGAGCCTACAGGTCAACAACATCAGACCCCAGTATGCCAAGTTACTGGTACGCGACAATTCTGACGTCTCACACTTGACTGGAGGCTACCGGAGAGAGAGAGAGAGAGAGTGAGTGAGTGAGTGAGTGAGTGAGTGTGTGTGTGTGTGTGTGAAGCGAATCCCTTGAACTATCGACAACGGCGACTTTGATATTCACCTCACCAGATCTGATTCCGGGAAGACTTCAGTGGTCAGCCATCGAGATCCACGGGTGATCAAGGGATCTTTAAACAGGGACTTCTGCTCACGTATATGGACACTCAGGCGATCCACAGAATCACCCAGATCATCTTTGGCAATGCCTATGTCTACGTGATCAAGCACCTCTTCTTTTGGACTGACCATCTTCCACACTACAACTTCCCTTAACTTATCCAGTCGTCGTAGACGCCAACCTTCAGCAAATCTTTGCCTCCAAATAATATAAGGGCTTAGTCAGACTTTAAATTTGTTTGGCTTCCATTCAAAATTTTATGTGGGGTTGGGTTATTTTTTATTTTTTTAAGTAGTCTGACGCACGTTATTTTTGGCAGCTCGTCAAAATTCCTCAAACCACTTGAAACCTTTTCGGCCGAGCAGTGAAAGTTTATTTTTGGATTTAACTTCTTCTTTTTTTGTTCCAGACATGAGTAGAATGATCAGTTCTCCATGTTTGGCTTTAAGTCTTTGTCCTAACTATTAAATTAATTCCAAATTCCGCCCAACTCAAACTTCACCCCCCCCCCTCCCCCCCTCCCTTACTTAGAAGTTAATCCCGGGATGGGCGTGTTCGAAACCTTCGAGGTATGTGGGCACCTTAAACCAGTTACCCAACCTACCATATGCAGTTAAGGTGATCTTAGCGCTAAGATCGCTTCGTGGTGGTGGTACGGGTCCCAGGACAGACAGTCCAGATAGATGAGGTGTGTGCCCAGCAAAGCGTGCTTAAAACTTAATTTGATTGAAGCACGAAAACAAGAATAAATGAAACGAGTAATAACCGATTTACTTAAATGTTCATCTCACTGTTAGTCTGACGTATTTCGATACATCGCGCCTGCAGCTGTATAGTTACCTGGCAGTTTCCTCTTCTTCTTGGTCGGCGTGGACTCACCATGCATCTTAGTAGTAATGGTTCCAGTTAGTGGAAATCACCTACAAATATACACAGACAGACATATATTTAAGTATCACCTTATGCACACAATAACAAGCAATGTGCGTATACCGTTGAAGAAATACATGTCCCCTACCGGGTCAAACGAATTTTCGTATCTCCTAAGTTCTAAGGGCTCATAACTCTGTGTGAAAATGGGTCAGTACATGATAAAGGTATATGCACAGTTTATCTCGATATCTTCAGGCGCTGTAAAACCAACAATGTCCGGAATTTTTTTTTCCATATCTCCTACGTCCATTCCATTCCAATATTTATTTACATGCTTATATACCACTAGGGTTTCAAGCATGTCTGTCCCGGGCCCGGTCTCTGGATAGCGTCCAATAGCATTTAATATCTCTGTGAAAATTGAAAAATGGTTCGAAGCTTCTGAATAAAAAAAGTTCGTTTTGTTTAACACCACTAGATCACATTGATTTATTATTCATCGGCTATTGGGTGTCAAACATTTTGTACGTATAGTCTTAGAGAGGAATCCCGATACATTTTTTTCCCATTAGTAATAAGGGATCTTTTATATGCACCATCCCACAGACCATACCACGGCCTTTGATATACCAGTCGTCGTGCACCTGCTGGAACGAGAAATAGCTCAATGGGTCCACCGATGGGGATTGATTCCAAACCGACCGTGCACCAGGCGAGTGCTTTACCACTGGCCTACGTCCCTCCCCGTGCTCAGTAAAGAACGCTTTCATAACTTCCGTTCATAGTAATGTGAAGCTGTCTATTTATTTATCACTCTATTACCTTTTATGTCCAAGCATAAGCGTATGAGGCTGGAGCAAAACCTCAAATTCGGGCAAAAATTAAACAGATATTCGGGGAAAATGTGCTAACCTGAGACCGTTTTAAAAATGTATTTTCCTCATTCTATCCTCAAAATTAGTTGTAATCCATGTAAAAAATACGCAGTGATGTCTTTGAAACCCTATATAGCTGTTTGGTAGTAATGCTAATATGAATAACTGTTGTTTTCCAGATTCGGCCATTTTTGTTTTAATTCGGGCAAAAGCCAGCATGCCTCCGTACAAAAATGGGAGCCCGTACGCTTATGCGAGTCAAGTATGGGGACACAGCCCCCGACCCCCAAACTTCCACCCGCCGACCCCCCTCCCCACCCCCACCACTCACAAGAGGTTCTTATGGGCCTGCCAAGCACTGTCGTAGGAATTTCAAGATGGCCACCAGTATTGTCTCATATTTATATTTTGAGTATAACTTGCTTTATAATAAACCTACTTTTGTGTCTAGTCATAGATTTTAGGGTCTAAAAAATCTAATTTCTTGATTAATGTGAAATTGCATCACAGGAATTTTAACATGGCCGCCAATATTACCCTAAATTATGTTCTAAATATAACGTACATCGCTATAAATCTTGCATAATACTAGGTTTTGGGGGTTATGGAACCCATTTAAAGCATCTACTAGGTTGGTCTGAGATTACATCATAGGAAATTCAAGATGGCCGCCACTAATGCTACCAGTGTACGTTTGTAATATAACGTGCTTCACAATAAACCAAGAATAATACTTTTTATGTCTTGTCATATCACACAGCGATTCTTTCGTACAATTCTGAATAAAAAGCAGTGATCTCGCTTTCATCTACTCGTGTCATTCCCTTCTCACACACCCCTCTCCTGTTGCCGTGGTCCTAACTGGTCTTTTTTTTTTTAAATCCCACTAGCACTCCGACGAACATTCAGTATACAGGCAGTGTGTAACAGATGCTGACAGTTCATTTGGACGTCAAACATATGGTCATTCTGACATTTCATTATTGTGAGACAGACTAGGTTTCTGTTATAATCAATTACACATTGAATTTAAGATTCCAGTGGACATACAATTATTTCGAAATATATTGCGTTTTCCATAGTTTGAATACAGCTGCCACGTCCTCTATATTACATTTCAAGGTCAAAATGACATCAAATTATATAAAAGACCCATAAAATGATCATGAATGACATCTCATTTATCATTCTATTTGTTAGTTCTCATTTTTGTCATTTTAAATATAATAAACAGCTGCCATCTTGGATTTAAAGATCGGGGTGATCTCAACTTGCAAAAATAACCTCACCAATTGATTGTGCATCGTCTTTCCAGTGCAAACAGGCAATTCACTTACGATTTATCATAAATATTTCGAAAGTTCCAGCGATTTCCAATTATGACTGTGGTAGAGAACGGCCATCTTGGATTTCAATGTCAAGATTACAAACCCACCGGAACATTATGTACGTTCTATGTAATGAAAATAAGACTCCTTATTCATTATTCTAACTCCCATATTAAGTGAGATATGGTGGTTTCCGATTTTCAGTATGGCCACCGACGGCCATGATAGATTTGGTCATCTGGCGGAGTTATCGGGAAATTTTGTGAGGGCACATGAGGGCTAAATTGTTTCTAAAGGTTCCAAAGACTTAAAATCCACCCTCAAACTTTGGTCCCCACAAAAATGGCCATGGGGCAGCCAGATATGACCCCTCTATTTTGCAAACATTAGGGGCATCCAGAAACACAAAGGTTGTGGAATTGTAAGTAATGTTAGCTGTTTTAAACTGTCAAAAGCAGGTTTATACTATCTGAAAATAAGTTAGTCCTGTTCCACCTTGTAAAACGAAGGTCAACGTATCTAAAACAAACGAAGAAAAAGATAAGAGACAAAGGGAGAGAAACATTAAGGTACAATGGCGATGAAAAATAAAGTGACAATGGCGTCGGCGTAAAGAGTGCCAAATCGTGTATTGGGTGTACATTTCAGCACGATTTGTCACCGCGGGGTCAAAACACATTTCGGGGTGACAAATCGTGTATCGGCTGTATATTTTAGCACGATTTGTCGTGACTTTTCACATGAAGACTTCCAAATTTTAAAAATGAAGCGTATCATGGAATCCCTTCAATTGTAGTTTAATTAAAATGTTTTGGATCATACAATAACTAGGTTTGGTATTCCAAATGAGTGTAATTTCTATTTATAATCCATATTTAGAGAAATAAGGCCCACTAAATCCGTGATTGAGCGCCTTTAATATAGAACTTTGAATTATTTTGTTAAGGCCCAAGAAAAGAAGACCGGTTTTATTTTAATGTGGCGAGGCATTGCATTAATATAGCTAAGTTTGAATTTGAATGACTTCATTGTTTCAATGACGTAACTTACATCGCTTTACAATAACAATAAACTGGGAAAATACCAAGGACAAAATTGCTAATCAAATGTTTTGATTTGAGAATTACTAAAGCACCTGACTGTGTTTGTAGAAAATATTGTATTTAAAAATTGTACTATTTACGAAATATGGATTTGAAGTGAAATTACGGTAACACATGTTATATTTAACCTGTACTTTCTTAATAGATGATACAATCGAATGAAAGAAAGAAGTTTTCGTGTTGCCGCTGTATTTTGAGTATTTGAAAATAATTTATTAAACGCACTTTGTTAGATAAAATTATGTTGTTGTTTTTTAATTGCATTTAGCTACTATTACGAGTTATTTATAAGTTCGCGGAAGTAGATTTCTATTTCAAACGGATACTCCATTGACATCAGTTGATGTATTCATACGTCAGTAAAATGAGGTCATGGCGTCGTAAATGTTTACATTTTGAAAATGTCAAAGCGATTACTTTACCGACCAAGGCGTGTCGGGCCGCTACGCCTAACGGCCCTGGGGAAACCCGTGTTTTCAGGATATACAACAAATGCCACGGTAATTGTAGGAGGGTGATAAATAGAATACTAAATTCGTGGCCGTTTAATACCATTTATCTTACAACTCGTTCTTTAAAAATAGAACTTTTTAAAGATAGATATGTTTTTAAGTAACTCGGTGTAAAATAAATTATATCAAACGGCCACTCGTTTGGTATCCTCTATCGGGGGTGACAAATCGTGTATCGGCTGTACATTTTAGCACAATTTATCACCACAGGGTGACAAAATATTTCGGGGTGACAAATCGTGTCGCAGGATACCGATTTTAGCACGATTTGGCACGATTTGGCACGATTTGGCACCTGATTCGGCACGATTTGTCACGCACGTTAAAGTTAAAAGAAATGTTGCTGACTGCATAGAAGATGTGACAGTCCTTTTATATGATTCGTGCATCCGAAACGGAATGCTCATATTAATGGAACTAATACTACTACACACATGTGACAATTAAAACAAATAATAATAAATAATTACATGTAACATTTAAAAATAAATAAATAAATTTCAAACTCACATTGGGCCGATACATACAGGATCATTTGTACAAGCTGACGCCGTTGTAATCAATATCGACCTCGGGCATAAGGCTGGCACTAAGTACAGGGTTCCCAGCGAGTTTTAACGACTCAGTGGGTAGGTGTAAGACCACTAACTAACCCACTGTCCTGGACAGACAGACCAGATAGCCGAGGTATGTGCCCAGGATATGGTGCTTGAACCTTAATTGGATATAAGCAAGTTGAAATGAAAATATCATCAATGTAGCCTACACTACACCGACTTCTCTCTCACTAACCACTAACAACTTACCCACTGTCCTGGACAGCTAAGGTGTGTGCCCAGGACAGCGTGCATGAACCTTAATTGGATATACGCATTGAAATAAATTGACGTGAAAATGTAAACAACATAGCCTAATGTGAATGGTTGACTAACTTTATTGTTGAATTCTGCCAATATCATCATGTGTTCTATTGACAACAGGTGGTAAGGAAATAACGCTGTTCTCATATCGACCCATTCAATAACATTTTCCCAACCACAATTACATTAATTGTGTAGTCTGTAGCTCGTCGCAGATTTATAGATTGTTTTCAGGGCCGTAGCTAGCGGGAGAGGGGGGGGGGGGGCATTTGCCCCCCTCCCAGAAAAAATCCGGGAAAAATTATAGAAACTTATGAAAATAATCTTCTTAACCGTTTAAGTAGTTTTAGACTATTAACTAGTCAGTTGTTTGCCCCCCCCCCCCCCAACAAAAAATCCTAGCTACGGCCCTGTAAGGTGTTTGACATGCAGTAAGCTTATGGAACTATTAAACAGCTCATATTTTGAACACAAGAAGTTTGCTTTGTTTAACGATACCACTAGAGCACATTAATTGATTAATCATCAACCATTGGATGTCAAATATATGGTAATTCTTACATACTACTTAATTTAAAGAGTTTTACGGCTTTTATATATTGTTTGGCTAATTGGAGCTGGAATTTGGAATTTCGTAATTATTTTCAGACATCCCCCAAAAGTTGAAGTGCCCTTCCCCCAAAAGCCAATGAAGGAAGGAAGGAAGTAAATGTTTTATTTAACGATGCGCACTCAACAAATTTTATTTACGGTTATATGGCATCACACGTATGGTTAAGGACCACACAGATATTGAGAGAGGAAACCCGCTGTCGCTGCTTCATGGACTACTTTTTTCGATTAGCAGCAAGGGATCTTTTATATGCACCATCCAACAGACAGGATAACACATACCACGGCCTTTGAAAAGCTAATGCATACTATGCATTTATGACTTTTTATTGGACGTCATAATAGGGCCGAAGTTACAAAGCCTGTGTATGTGTTACGCGCGTGTAACTAGTAGGAGTGTAACGAATATACATAGTGGCGAATACGACACATATCACGAATACGACACATATCGCGAATACGACACATATCACGAATAAGTATTCACGTCCACGAATACAAGTGAAAACGTTTTGTAAAAAGGAAGAACAGTATTTTTTTTTTTTTAAACTAAAAGCTCATTAATCTATTGTCTAGTCGAAAATCACGTTCTTTTTAAGGAACACTAACACATCCATAATTTCACAGGAAAGTGCACCGTAAACCACTTGCACCGATCAGTGATCCATAACTGGTTCAACAAAGGCCATGGTTTGTGCTATCATGCCTGTGGGAAGCGCAAATAAAAGATCCCTTGCTGCTAATCGGAAAGAGTAGCCCATGTAGTGGCGACAGCGGGTTTCCTCTCAAAATCTATGTGGTGGTTTCACTACGCTGGCTTATCCAGGTCAAAAACAAAGCCATGATTTTGAAAGTGGAACACTTTTGACGGGCTCGTACCGATCTCGGTTTTCATTGGCTTATCACAAGTATAGAATTCCCCAACTAGAGATCACGTGAGATTTCGCAATTTTTGAACAAATTTAACTGTCTTGATTGAGGGGTCGTCTCATATCTCCAAAACATATTTATATCCATAGAGGTATGGTACAACGCCTTTCCAGGGGTCGGTGAGTGGGGGATTTGCCTTGACATTTTGACAGTGGCCAGCTGTTGGCATACGCGTTACATGTAAGGGGGTGTTACTAATTACGTAACGCTCTAGGGGTAGAGGAAGAGGATACCGTGTTCGATTTACGTAACATTTTTCAGACTATATGTTATTTTTATTCATTACTTAGACCTTAAAAGGTGGGGTTTTTTAAATGCGCGGTCAGTCTTGGATCGATCCCCATCGGCGGGTATACAAAAAGACCATGGTATGTGATATCCTGTCTGTGGGATGGTACATATAAATAATCCCTTGCTAACAAAAATGTAGCGGGTTTCCAAAGCGCGTGTGCAGAGATTTCAGCGGGGTTGGGGTTATAGACTGTGTTAAGCAAAGTTTATATGGGGCCATGCTCAAACAAAAAAAAACATTTCAATTTTTTTTAAGCTTGGGCAAGCAAGTAAGGGTTTCGACCTCCCCCTGCACATGCATCCGATTCCTCTCTAAGATTATATGTCAAAATTACCAAATGTTAGACATCCAACAGCAGATGGAAGGAAGAATAGGATATGTTTTATTTAACGACGCACTCAACACATTTTATTTACGGTTGTATGGGGTCGGATGATTATTAAATCAATATGCTTTATCTTTGATGTCGTTAAACAACCACCCCACCCCCTACCCCCACCCCCAACATTACCCTTTCCAAACGAAATAATATTTATTTGAATTTGTCGATTTTAACACGTAAAATTAAGAAGTGAAAACGTTCATTGTCTACTTTAGTATATTTTATTTTAAAAATATATACATGATTAATGTGTTACTAGTATACAAACTAAACTTTGAAAGTTCTACTAACACTTTATAAAATATCAATTCTGAAATAGGAAGGTACGACTGTCGATAATACGTTGTCAAGATCAAACCGGTTTTAACTACAGCGCAAGATTTCTCTTTTAATTTTTTGAGACGAACCCTACAATTTGAAATCGGCAAAGGCACGTTTTAACTGAAACTGACAACAGGCTGTTGTTCGTGCTTTGCCGAGCGACACAGGCGACGAATCAAGCGTATATGTTTGACGATATCACACGACTTTTTTAAAAGTGCATTTGAGCTTGTATTTCACATTTGTACATGATGTTATAATATAGTAACCAGATAATGTAACTTTAATTCGAGGCAAAATTGTATTTTCACTTACCTTTTTTTTTTGTACCACCGTAGACCGAATATTTATATTGTTGTATGATGTACCTTCTATATACAAGGTGTGTTGCCCTTTACAATGAAACTGATATCATAATACACGGATGGCTTGTCATGACACACAAAGAACTAGGATTATGATGGTAATACGAATAAACCAACTGCAGTTGTGTAAAGTATGACACAGCATTGGCGCCAACGTGAAAAGAGTAATGTAAGAGAAAATTGTAAAATAACAACAAAAAAACAAACAACCGAAAACCAACACAAAAGCCATTTATAGTGTCAGAACATTTTTCTTTGAAGCGAAATGCATCAAAATAAGTCTGTAAATAAGTCACTAAAATATCAGTCACTCAGTGTTATTATTGAAGGGTCAATCATATTGTTAGTACTACACATGTTAACAATGTCCGTCCAACACACTAATTAAGAAAGAAGGAATGTATGGCCTTCGTAGATTAGGCCCAGAGTGAGGTTTCCTAAGTAACATTTGGATTTCAATATGAGTAATGGTAGTTCCGGTTATAGGCCACAACAAAATGGTAAAAGTTATACAAACACATGTACCTACTATCACCCCAACAAATGGGTTTTAAATCAAGTAACTCGAAAATGATCGATGTAAAGGTATTTGACGTCAAACATTGGATTGTTGTGGTGTTAGAGCGGGAATCGTTTACTACCGTGTGGTGGGCAGCGATTGTTAGAAAATGACATAGCTTGGTCTCTGACTGTAGAGGGCTAGACGGACATTTGGACAGATATTCAGCCCTGGCTACAGTCAGAGTACTCGGGCTAGGTTATATGGCGTCGGACATATAGTTAAGGACCACACAGATATTGTGAGGGGAAACCCGCTGTCGCCACTTCATGGGCTACTCTTTTCGATTAGCAGCAAATGATATTTTATGTGCACCATCTCACAGACAGGATAATACATACCACGGCATTTGATATACCAGTCGTGGTGCACTGGCTAGAGTGAATTATAGCCCAATGCGCCTACCGACGGGGATCGATCCCAGACCGACCGCGTATCCAGCGACGCCGAAATGGTCGCCAATGCGACCAAAATGTTGGCGTGGCGACTGATTGAATTTATTATTATCGCCATCTGGCGACTGACTCCAAAAACGTCTAAGTATTAAATTAGTTTGGCATGTGCGTTCAGAGTCCTAACAGCGAAAACCAATGGAATTTGTTAACATCATTGTGCAGTCAAAACACTTTGTTATTTACGAAGTTGTCCGATTGATCACTATGAATTCCGTATTAATTTTCGGTACCGTTCGGAACTCATGGCTGATTTTAATGATTTGGCTAAAACAATCCAGATACTTGCTAAAACAATCCAGATATTTCGATCGGTGTGTTATTTTAATGCACACAACCATTTGGAATATCTCAACTGATATCGATTTCTGGATCATGTATGTAATCGGCCGACTAAACATGTTCCGAATACTATATTGTACTTGTCACAAGTCAAGGGTAATATGTAGTATATATATTGGTGTATATATTGGTTGTGTATATTTTATTAATGAGCTACAGAGTCACTGGGTTTTATTTGTGTGTTTTTGGTAAGGGAAAGCCAGAACATTGCATTTAGTTAGCTTGTCAGTTCATTGTTAGTGTACTTTAAGCAATGTAGGAGTAGAGTGTTTAATTAAAGTAGAGAGATTGGGGTATAGCTTGGAGTGCGATGAAAGCAGTGTAGCTTGGGTGAGTGAGTGTTTTTGTGGAATAAAAGGAGTGCATTTGATATTATGAATTACTTGAACATTTTGAGAGAGAGAGAGAACTATGGTGTTTGAAAAGCTGGTAGAAGAGCGTGAGTAAATATATATATTTGTTATTTTATTGAATGTATAAAATTATGTTTTGTGCATTGTATAATAAGTACAGTACAACGTAGTTATTGGAATTTTTTTAATTGTAGTTTTTATCACCTGATATCACCAATGAAAGTGGATCGTGATATGGTTGTGGTGGATTTCTCAGTGGAAGGAGAACATGGTGAATTTCTCAGTGGAATGATAACATGGTGTATTTCTCAGTGGAATGAGAACATGGTGAAATTGATGTTGAAACATGGTGATTTAAATGATATTGTGATTTAAGACAGATTGTTGTTTATTCAGACTAAGTAATGGGGGTAAAATGACTTATGATTTCATTTAACTTAGTAAATGAGACATTATTTTTTTTAAAGCATCAGCGCTTTGAAGTTTGAACTTTATTGGTTAACTTATAAACAATATTATGTGACGACATAATATTGTTTTATTTGGTTTCTTTTTTCATTATTTTGTGCATTATGGGTTGGGGTGAGAGAATGGTGTGTGGAGTATGTGGTTAAAAGAAAGTATGAAAGCGTGTGTGGGGATTATATATGTATATTTTTTTTTTTGACTACTTGCCATCGAGATTGCACAAAGTAACTTTTACTGGCCCGAATCCAGAAAACGCTGGCCTCGGGCATCAGGCAACCGTATTCTAGAACCCCTGCAAAAAGTTTCAGTTTCCGTGGCTTCAGCATGACGATAATACTGACACAATGCACTGTGCCTATTGTAGAAAAATTAGCAAGCATGTTGCTGGCACAAATCAAATGAGGGGAGACCGGTTTTTTGTATACCCACCACCCACAAAATAATATTTTATTTAAACGGTAGGATACGTAGGAAAACAATAGCAGACATATGAGGCAGCAAATTATAATTACAGTCCCTCCCATCTCCATGTGATTCAATTCTGAAATGGTCCTCAATTCAAATTCATGATTGAGTGAAAACTAAACAATTTCATTGTTTCAAACTATTTAATCCAGCAGCATCAGTCATGTAGAATGACAATTTTATGATGGTTTCAACACATGCATAAATAATACAAAAAGATTAGTGTGGCTAATAACATTTTAAGCTTGGCGAGTAAGTTTTTTTTGTCCACTAGCCAGAGAAGAATAAGTTATAAAACTGAGCGTAGAACACTGAGCTGCGAACGCCTTACCATTGGGCTACGTCCCGCCCCTGAAAAATGATGATTAGGTTTGAACGGCTTGCAGTGAACTCGTATGGAAATCTTACTTGTATGGGGGAAAATGCAGTGAACTCCTATGGAAATCTTACTTGTATGGGGGAAAATGCAGTGAACTCATATGGAAGACTTACTCGTATGGAAATTACAAACTTATATATCCAATACTGTATAGCAACTTGTGTGTAGTTTTTATGCAGAGTTTGACAAATCCGCTCCAAAATCCACCCAGTTAACTTCACTCGGAACCATGGCAGACTCGCCTTGTGTGGTTTGGCACCGACCAGTAACAAGATGACATCACGCCGTGGAATGCGACTCTTGCCTACAATGGACACACAGGACATACGACACAAAATATATAACATGACACGAAAATAGGTGACTGCTGTTGACGCACAAACTGCGGTTGACACGCAAATAGTTGACTGATGGTGACATAAATAAGAAGCATGTATACAAAACAAGTGTCAAAATACACATTTAAGAGAAATATCAAAGTATATCTGCATATCCAAACATCCTCATACGAGTTCACCGTGATTTTTTACATACAAGTTCGTTTTCCATACGAGTTTTCTGTTTCCCGTTTGAACAGGAGGCGGACTGGGCGAGTAACTACACGCCAACAAGAGTCCGCGGCGAAGTATCAATCCAACTTAAAACTATGTTCCTATATCTTTGTTTAGTTCAAGAACAAATTGCTTTTTCACTTACCTTGTTTTTTGTTCCACCGTAGACTGAATATTTTTATCGTTGAATGTTAGTTATACCGTCTATATAGGCTACTAGGTGTGTTACCTTTTACACTGAACTTCGTATCGCAATACACGCATGGCTGGTCATGCACGAAAAACACAAGGCTTTGGGGTGAAGTCAACGCTGGTGACGCCTCACGAAATACGGGTTCTATCTGAAATCAGTCTAGCAAGTCGTTTTCGTACACAATTAAAAATAATAAATAACATAAAAATACGGCGTATTCAACTTGCATTAACTATGAAACGAAATAAAAATATGTAGAAACTGATGTACAGATCGATTTTATTTATTTATTGTTTGTTTGTTTGTTGTACCGAAGGCCTAATTTACGTAGGTAGAATGTGTACATGTTGTACGTTTTTTCGTGACTAACATTAATTCGGGCCAGCTGCAAAATGGAGTAAAAAATATTATTATTATTTTTTATCAATACTTTTTTCATAAGTGATAATGATGTTGGAGTATAATGTCTGTGAATTTATATAAAACTTTATTATGAATTTTTTAAACAAGGATATTTTAAAAACTATCGTCAATGGTTTCGGTACCAGACGTTTCCACTCCCAAGTCAGTTTGCCCCCAACTATTTGTCGGTTCGCCCGTCCCCAATATTATGTTAGGTAGTAAAGTTGATATTGAATAATATGCATGGGTGTTAGTGATCACATGACTTATTTTACCTATAAACGTAGTAATGTTTCATAAATTTGATTTTTGTTTCCTTATCGATATTAAAAAATAAAGGACACACCAAAACCCAAGTGGGGGTCAACAAGAGAGTGGGTTACTTGTTAGTGAGAGAAAATAGGGTTTAGTGGTCTTGCACCTACCCACTAAGTCGTTAAAACTCGCTCTGGGTGGGAGCCGGTACCGAGCTGCGAACCCAGTACCTACCAGCCTTATGGCCGATGGCTTAACCATATGTCCGACGCCATATAACTGTCAATAAAATGTGTTTAGTGCGTCGTTAAATAAAACATTTCCTTCCTTCAATACAAACGTGGATGGCGGTGTGCTACCATGAAGCATATCAACGTAAAAATGTCTTACCTTTTCTTCTTGTCCGTCCATTCCGACGCTGGTGAAGTAGGCCACTTTGTCATTACCGTAACGTTGTAGTTGACGGATGGCATCACGTCGCCGACGTTGTCGTTGACGATCAGAGATGTCCATTTTGTACTAAGTCATCTAGTCTATGTAGTAAGTCACGAATTCACTGTGGTACGTCACAAATTCACTGTTGTAAATCACGAATTAACTGTTGTAAGTCACGAATTCACTGTTGTAAGTCACGAATTCACTGTAGTAATCACGTATTCAGTGTACTAAACCAGGTAGTAATAACGTACTCAATGTAGTAACTCGTATTCACTGTAGTAAGTTAACTTGCGTATTCGCCATAGTAACTGAACTGAACTTTATTTACAATGAGGCCGTATTCTACGGCATATGAGGACATGTTTACATAGAACAATTAATACATTGTGACAAAATGGTGAAAGTACAATAACATACATAAATACAAAAACACACAGAAAATCAGCCAGAGGGTTTGAAAGTATTCATAACTAAGTTACAAAAATATAGAAGTACTCAATGTATAACTCACGTATTCACCGGTTAAGAACGTACTCAATGTAGAAAATCAAGTATTCGCCGTTGTAACAACGTACTCAATGTAGTAAGTCGCGTATTTGCCATAGTAACTAAACACTCAATGTACTAACTCACCTATTCACTATAGTAACAAAACACTCAATATAATAAATGACGTATTCTCTACACTAACTCACGGAGAAACCATATTTCAGTAAGGTTCTATTTCATTTACCATTAAACTTTGTAGAAGACCGTAGATACCACGTTAGCGTTGTGTGCTGTTCCCGTGAAAGACTTCCTTGTTAAAAAGTAGGCGTAGTTAGTATTACAGGTCACGGATATAACATTCAGTCAACCGCATAATGGGGCCAATAAGAAAGAAAGAAAGAAATGTTTTATTTAACGACGCACTCAACACATTTTTATTTACGGTTATATGGCGTCAGACATATGGTTAAGGACCACACAGATTGTGAGAGGAAACCCGCTGTCGCCACTACATGGGCTACTCTTTCCGATCAGCAGCAAGGGATCTTTTATTTGCGCTTCCCCTGTGTAGACAGAGCTAATACTACATAACCTGTTCTTTTGGTCTTGAATTTGCATCCGAAGTCAGGAATAGAATCTATCCATGTCCCGAGTCAGACCCCCAATCCTATGTACACATGTATATGCATGTGTATATATGATTTTATAAAATTTAATGGTTTAAAAAAAAAAGTTTGATGGGGTAGGGGTGGGGGTTCCCGTGGGCCTCCTTCCTACACCACTGCAGGGACGGTGCATGGCCGTAACACTTTTCCAAGTGGCACTTTCGTGGGTTATATTTGTTGTATCTGTGAAAATGTCCTTCTTAATTTAATTTGAAAGAAGAGTCTGGCAACCTCGAACCGTACCACTATATTCTACACTGCCGCCCCTGCTCTGGAACCCTCCCCGCCTCACCCTTTTGAGGTCTAGTTTAGCTCGTGCTCGTCGTGGTTTCTTGTTTCCTGTAATACGCAACAGTAGAGCATGTGGCAGTGGGAACACAGGCTTGGAACAGATATGTTAAAAAAAGGTGTCATATTTATTGACCATATTAAATAATTGTTGTAATCCTTAGGGATGAAATGGTCACTGCAGATCCTATCCCATCGTGATGGTCCTTTCCATTACGCACGGGTTCTGTTTAACCACGACCCAACCAGGCCGGTTATTGATTTGCATGTTCTTATTGCTGTATGAGCCGTGTTTTCTTTAACAACAAAATGAGGACGCGCACTCGCATAGGATTGTAGCTGCGGTTGTTTTTGTTTGTTTGTTTGTTTTTTATGTGGATTAGGGATTACATTCAGGGTATCATTTGTGCGTGTTTTATTTTATTTTGTTGTTATTTCATTTAAAATTCTCGTATTAGGCTCTGCTTATAGCTCATTTACCATACAATGTTCTGTAGCTGGAACAGTTTGTATATTTTAAAGAATAAAATATACCTGTTGCTTGACAGAATGTAAGGCAGAACACAACGCGATTGAAAAAACAACAAACAAACACAAAACCAGATAATATCTATATCATGAAATTGTTTGTTTTTTAATAAAGTACATTTTGTTGTATGTATAGCAATCTCTTTGTTGTTATTGGAATGCTGTGAATATATGGCATACTAGTATACTAGTAATTGCCACGTTATTATTGTTATGGTGAGAAATGTTGGCGTCGCACTATTACACAGTTTGTGACATAAATTATCTTGGTTGAAAAAATGCAATGATAAAGTATACATCAATTATATAAAAATAGAAAATGGATATGATAAAAATAGAAACATCTGTCACTTGTGATTTGCGCGGTTATGTCCATTTATTAAAAGCAAGGTTGGCATTGTGAACTAATTTGGCCTATAACATGCAATTCAATATGTAGATGGTTTGTTTTAGAAAAAGTATTGGTTTACCGTTAAAACTTAGCAGTGGGTTTCAAAATAATTATTTTAGGTGATGCTAATTTGCAAAACAAACAACATATAAAGCTGTAATTTTTTTTTTATTTATTTTTTTTTTTTATTTTTTTTTTTTGGGGGGGGGGGGGTTGGGGGTTTAGGTTTTTGTTGGGTTTTTTTTGTTGGGGGGGGGGGGGGGGGTTTGGGTTGTTTTTTTTAGGGTGGGGGGGTGTTGCTGTTTTTTGCAGTTACTTTGGAATCTTGGATTCATGCATTTCTCTTCCCATACCGGCCTCGGTGGCGTCTTGATTAGGCCATCGGTTTACAAGCTGGTAGGTACTGGGTTCAGATCTCAGTCGAGGGATGGGATTTTTAATCCAGATATCGACTCCAAACCCTGAGTGAGTGCTCCGCAAGACTCAGTGGTTAGGTGTAAACCACTTGCACCGACCAGTGATCCATAACTGGTTCAACAAAGGCCATGGTTTGTGCTATCCTGCCTGTGGGAAGCGCAAATAAAAGATCCCTTGCTGCCTGTCGTAAAAGAGTAGCCTATGTGGCGACAGCGGGTTTCCTCTAAAACAAAACAGTGTCCGAATGACCATATGTTTGACGTCCGATAGCCGATGATAAGATTAAAAAAATCAATGTGCTCTAGTGGCGTCGTTAAATAAAACTTTACTTTCTCTTCCCATAAAAAGCTCTGTATTTGAAGTAATGTGAAATATTGTAATTTCTTACTGATGACGGCTATTTTTATTGTCACTTTGGATCTAAAAGATTGTACATTCAGTTAGCATAACCGAGATATTCAGTTAGCAAAACGCCGCTATAAATCAATTCCATGACCCATAAACTTAAACAACACAAAATTCTCGCCCTGGTTGATGTAAAATGCGATACATTGTGGTTTTCTTGTTCCAACTGTTACAGTGGTGGCCGTCTCGAATGTCGTAATGCCTTAATAAGCTGGGAATGGTTCAACATTAATTGCTGGTGAATGTTGACAAGTGCATTCCAGTTTGTATGATTATAATTATTTTGAGATCCAGATACATACATGCACATCTATCAAAAAAGCATTGTTTTACATTGGTGCCCTCGGATGGTACCAATTGGTCAAATTTGTGGTCATAGCTCATAGACTAATTATTCTATTTTATATTATTTATTTATTAATTTAAGATTTATTATTATATTTATTATTAATGCCCACAATGTAACCAGCCATACGAATTATTCCTAGTATTAATATTGGTACTATGATACAGTATCAGCTCGTCATTTTCGTTTTGACTGCAAACACCGACAAACATGTAATGGGGCAATTAACTGGTACCGGGAAGTAGATACTAGTAATTGGTAAAGAGGCGAGACGTAGCTCAGTGGAACAGCGCTCGGCTTAAATTCAGAACATCAAATCATTACCTCTCGATTGAAATAGGACGGTGGAATAATACACCAGTAGAAAATAGGTTATGCACACTTTGTGATTCTAACGATATTGGTGATGAATATCATTATCTATTCACCTGTGCCTTCTTTACTAACTCCTAAAACAATATTATTATGTGAACCCCAGTACCCTAAAATTTAAAGAGTTAATGACTAGTAATAAAATAGGTGTCCTAAGAAAAGTCAGCAAATTAATTAAAGAAATTAATGATAAATTTAAAAGACCATACCTATTTGTATCAACATATACCACATCACTCGAGTTAAATATGCTTTATTATTATATCACAGATATCCCTATTTTAATAAATCGAAATATACTTGTACATGACATTGTATAACAAATTATATAATGAACTTCAATTACTCTACTATGCCGAATATTATTGGCTTATTGCATATATGTATTTTTGTTATATCCACTCGTTGTATTTCAGTATTGATGTATTTATATAATTTAACAATTCATATACTATATTATTTACTATTTAATGTTCTCCTGTAAACCCTGTCCTGTCTTGTCACATATTATATTATGTAATTATTCATGTTTCCCCATATGCCGTTGCCTAACGGCCTGGGTGTAATACAGTTCTGTTCTGTTCTGTTCTTATCTAGGATCGATGAGCCCATTGGGCTATTTCTCGTTCCAACCAGTGCTCCACAACTGGTGTAACAGGCGTGGTATGTACTATCCTGTCTGTGGGATGGTGCATATAAAAGATCCCTTGCTGCTAATTGAAATAGGTAGCCGGTTTCCTTCTATATCTGTGTGGTCCTTAACCATATGTCCGACCATATAATCGTAAATAAAATATGTTGAGTGCGTCGTTAAATAAAACATTTCCTTCCTTCGTAATTGGTAAATACCTAGTTGTCCCACTACGTAGAGTTCATTTTAGGACCATTTCTACAAGTTTATCGGTACTACCCAGAATGGGATTTTCTACTTCGCGGACCGACACCGTACCGACGATATATCGGCTATTGGGTGTCAGACAATGGAAACTATACAAATGGAGAAAAGTTAAAGTTTGTTTTGTTTAACGACACCACTAGAGTACATTGATTGATTAATCATCGGCTATTGGATGTCAAACATTTGGTAATTTTTACATATAGTCTTAGAGTGGAAACCCGCTACATTTTTACATTAGTAGCAAGGGATCTTTTATATGCACTATCATACATACAGGATAACACATACCACGGCCTTTGATATACCAGTCGTAGTGCACTGGCTGGAACGAAAAAATAACCCAAATGGGTCGATCGACGGGGATCGATCCTAGACCGACCGCGAATCAGCTTAGAATATCAGTGTCTATATATCCATTGTGTCGTGTGCTAATAGTTGTAGCATTCATTCTTCATTTTAAGGGGGCGAGACGTAGTCCAGTGGGAAAGCGTTCGCTTGATGCGCGGTCGGTCTAGGATCAATACCCGTCGGTGGGCCCTTTGGGATATTTCTCGTTCCACAAACCCCTTATCAAGAATGTTAATTCTGACACGTAGTCTTCACAAAGAAAGAACGCAAGAAAGAAATGTTTTATTTAACGACGCACTCAATACATTTTATTTACAGTTATATGGCGTGGGACATATGGTTAAGGGCCACGCAGATATTGAGAGAGGAAACCCGCTGCCGCACTGTCATGGGCTACTCTTCGATTAGCAGCAAAGGATCTTTTATATGCACCATCCCACATACAGGGTAGTACATACCACGGCCTTTGATATACCAATTGGCCCATCGACGGGGATCGATCCCAGACCGACCGTGCATCGAGCGAGGGCTTTACCACTAGCTACGCCCCGCCCCTCGTAGTCTTCAGAGGAATCCCGCTACATTTTTCTATTAGCAACAAGTGTTCTTTTATATGCAGTTTTCCACTAACTCTTTTACTAATTGCTATTTTCAAAATTCTGAAATTTTTTTTTCCCCCCCCCCCCCCCCCCGTTAAATTGTTATCTATCTATCCATCCACAGACAAGAGAGCACATACCACGGTCTTTGATAAACCAGTCGTGGTGCACTGGCTGGAACGAGAAATAGTCCAAATGGGTCGTTCGACGAGGATCGTGCATTGTGGTATACCAGTTGTGAAACACTGGTTGGGACGGGAAAATTATCAGCCGGTGAATGGGTCCACCGAGTGGATTCGATCCTTCGACCCAGGCACCCCAGGTCAACTCTCTACTAAGTGAATTAAATCTCCCCTCACAACCAGTTACAAAACATGGACAAAACGTGAATGTTTTATAATATAATCTTTTTATGCTGCGTTCAGACTTCAGATTAGTAAACATCTCAGGCCAATGCTCTACTAAAGGCTCATACAGATTGGATGCGGCACGTGCGTGCGGTCCCACTGATTGACGCGTCTGTGGCTTACATTTTGGACATATACAGCTTATACGGTTATTCCATTGCGGCTGGCCGTATGTGTTTTTTTCAGACGCACGCATCGAAAGCATTCAGTCTAGGCGCTCTCATTGAAACTACAGTATTTCAGTTTTGTTTAACTGGACTACACAGTTAGAAAACATGAACGAAAGCATGGAAACGTGAATGGCATATAACAAATAAATTCTGTGTTCAGATTTCACAACATGGGTATCCAGTGTGGTGGGAAGTAGTCAGCCTTGTTGAATACCTTACTCCAGAATTGATCTTTTTCGTCATACGGATTTTTATAATACAACACAGTCCCTCCAGCTAAATAGCCTCCCCACCATCCAAATGTCCCCACTGTCATAATAGTGTGATTGCATAGAGACAATATGGCCATATCCACTTCCGGAGAGTTCCTTTCTGATATCAGTTCCATGCCTGTATTTGTTTTTACATGTTTTTCCACCCACGTCATCGTATCACTACAAACAACAAAAACACAGTTTGAAAACCTAGACACAAAATACGCCATTGCGTTTTTGATGTATTCTGGCGGAGCGACGTAATTTCCGGTCTTTCTGGCCAATTCGGAGTCTTTATCACCTCTTCTTATATGAACTCCTATTAGGGTTATCTCCCCTTGACTTTTTGACTGGTATTTTTCACGAATTTCACGAATTCGTTTCTCGGCAACGGACTTGATGTGATCTTTAAATCTTAACTGATGACGAATATTTGATTCCACGTGGCTAAAATACTTCCACGACTGCAACAGATTGTCAATTGTGTAATTACGATTTCGAGGCATTTCTAAAAACATTTTGTCATACCTCGAACATTTTTCTGAAGTTACTCTTTCGAATGTTTTGAACATGTTTGCATCTGGTAAAACCTTTTCTTCCAGATGGAATATTTGTCTAAGAGGATGGTTTGCTTGTAGAGCTACTGTCATGTCCCTGCTGTTAGCTACGCCAACCACAGAGGCATATCCATACATGAAGTTTCCAAGACCGACACCGCTAATTATATTAGTCGCAAGATAGAATGTGTCATCGTTGGCGAACCTGGCTTGCGTTTTTTTGTCTTTGACATAATATGGCGACTGGCGATTGTTTTTTGTATTTATTACACCTGGTAATCGGTTGTCCCGTTCAGCTACATGAAGTTCTCGGCGTCCTGACGTCAGTGCCCCCCAGTTCCAAATGTGCACGTGGACCGCAAGACCGATTATTCCTATTATCAGTCCACACTTCAAAGCAGGTCCTGTAAAAGAAAAAAAATAGACAAACTTTATATTCATTTCACCGGCCTCGGTGGCGTCGTGGTTAGGCCATCGGTCTACAGGCTGATAGGTACTGGGTACGGATCTCAGTCGAGGCATGGGATTTTTAATCCAGATACCGACTCCAAATCCTGAGTGAGTGCTCCGCAAGGCTCAATGGGTAGGTATAAACCACTTGCACCGACCAATGATCCATAACTGGTTCAACAAAGGCCATGGTTTGTGCTATCCTCCCTGTGGGAAGCGCAATTAAAAGATCCCTTGCTGCCTGTCGTAAAAGAGTATAGCCTATGTGGCGACAGCGGGTTTCCTCTAAAAAAAAAGGTGTCAGAATGACCGTATCTTTGACGTCCAATAGCCGATGATAACATAAAAACTCAATGTGTTCTAGTGGCGTCGTTAAATAAAACAAACTTTACTTTTTTATATTCATTTCATTCATACCCATTTTCCTACTTGCATCCAATTAAAATTCAAGCACTGTCGTCTGGGCACATACCTCAGATATCAGCCCCAAGTTCAGCAAACAAACGTTTCGCTAACGTTCTCGAATTATTTGATTGGTTCCCAACGTGACAGTTTGTTTTACCGTGAAGCGCATAAACAAGTCTAGCGGACGTTTTACTACTCGGTCTGGTTGAACTCATACCTGTCTGTCTGACTGTCCAGGACAGAAGGTTAATGGTTAGTTGTTAGTCGTCAGTGAGAGAGAAGTCGGTGTTGTGGTCTTACACCTACCCATTGAGTCAGTACCTACCAGGCTTTTGTTCAATGGCTTAACCACGACACCGCCGAGGCCGGTAATTTATAGTATAATAGTAGAGTCAATTATGGAGGATTCGTCAGGAAAGAAATAGACAGAATTCAAAGGAAAGAAAGAAAAGTCGGCAGTGGAATAAAAAAGAAAAGAAAAAAAAGAAACTAATTCTGGCTGATATTGTTCTAACAGTAAGACTATATGGTAATAGCAATTACCCACAATTATGGAGGATTCGTAACAACATTTAGGGAGCACTACATTTTCTGTGAAATCTAAAATGTCCGTTTTTACAATGTGAACCAGATGTATAGTTCGATCATTCCAAAAACTGTAAAATTCAGACTATTAAAATTACGTTTGAGTGTTCTGCACCAATGACTTGCTGTAGTTACCGATTGTCTAACACTCAATGGTGGCCATCCCAGGTCTCCAGCAGCTGCAAAGTGCACATTCAGGCGTGAAAGGTATAAGATCACTACAATGATCATGATCTGTCTCCGTCTCTTTTCTCGCCCCGATTCTCTCTCTCTGTATCTCTATCCCTCTCGCTCGCTCTCTCTTCCTTTCCCCTCTCCTCCTCTTATCTCTCTCTCTCTCTCTCTCTCTCTGTGTATCTCTATCCCTCTCGCTCGCTCTCTCTTCCTTTCCCCTCTCTCTCTCTCTCTCTCTCTCTCTCTCTCTCTCTCTCTCTCTCTCTCTCTCTCTCTCTCTCTCTCTCTCTCTCTCTATATATATATATATATATATATATATATATATATATATCTCTCTCTCTCTCTCTCTCTCTCTCTTAACCCAGACCAGCGTGCTGGAATCTTAATTGGACAGAAGCATAGAAATCACAATTTAAAATAACAAAAACGTCCTTATATTTACCCAATAATTTCTTCATCATAGTCTTTACCCAGTGCTCGATCTTTCTGGTGGAAGTTATCTACAAATACTAGTATATATTATGTCACTGTCAAAACATACAGCAATGAAGTCAAAACACACAATATACAAATGCATATTTTTGTTCAGGTAATATTTTCTTCGCTCATTCAATCAATACACTGATTGGCAGATGTCTTTAAAACACCAAGAGTGGGATTTAGCTCATGTCACCTGATGCGCTTCCGTCGCAGGATCAAACCACTGCGGTGGATCCATTCAACTGATGTTTTTTTTCTCTCGATCCAACCAGTGCACCACAACTGGTCAAAGGCCGATGTATGTGCTGTCCTGTCTGTGGGAAAATGCTTACAAAAGATTCCTTGCTGCTAATGAGAACATGTAACGGATTTTCTCTGATAACTACGTATCAGAATTACCAAATGTGTAGGTAAAATATTTTCCTTAAATGTTTTTAAATGTTTGGGGGTTTTTGGGGTTTTTTTGGTTTTTTGGGTTTGTTTTTTTTTTAAATTATAATTTGTGCATATGCAAACACATTAACAGTATGGACGCTAAATTTGTTTACAAGTAACAATATGAACAGTTACAGTTAGGACAATACTTTTACAATTATGTATACAAGGTCAAGGTCAAATATAGAATGCCTGGCTGGTACACAGTGTATTCTTAGACAAAGTAATTTCCTTAAATGTTTTAAAATGTAATGTATAATTTGTGCATATCCAATAGTATGAATGGTTTGTGCAGACACCCTTCGCAAACCAGGTATGCGTCCAGCAGTGTTCGTTGCTGTGGTAGTTCGGTGACGCAAGT
Organism: Gigantopelta aegis; assembly: GCF_016097555.1. Lineage (NCBI taxonomy): Eukaryota > Metazoa > Mollusca > Gastropoda > Neomphalida > Peltospiridae > Gigantopelta > Gigantopelta aegis. The sequence continues at coordinate 30,262,438 of NC_054713.1, read as the reverse complement.
GCAAAACCCGGATGTAGCGATCTTGTGCTGCAGTTGTTATGCGAGGTCTTCCACTTCTCGACCGGTCTTCAGCTGATTGAAACTGCTGGTACCTGTCCCAGAGACGAGAAATGGTGCTCCGATGGACGCTCATGTGGCGTGCGACTGCTGACTGCGATTCACCTAACTGGAGGCGGCCTTTTGCAATGTTTCGATTCGGCAGGCTTAGTCTTGGCATCTTGTAACTCGTCTACGTCGAAATGGAAATGAGGCATCATTGCTAGCATTGCAGCTTTAAATACCCATCACTACCCCCAATCTTTTCCCCCTGGCTTCACGTGCATTCGCCAAAATCTGACCATTTCATGCCGATTTCCTGCAATTGTCGCACAACGTGCCACAACGTGCGTTAAATTTGTTTCAGGATGCATTTGGGCATGCTGTTCCATTCAAGGGACATAAACAAATATAGTCATTCAACAACATTGTACCAAAAAACAACAACAAAAAAACTATATTTTGTAAAATCAAACACTTTTCTTCTTTCCCTGTCACCTATGCGTTTCTTTTTTGACCAAGTATATACATAGATATAGATATAGATATAGATATAGATAGATAGATAGATAAATAGATAGATACATACATACATACATACATACATACATGTGTGCATGCATGCATGTATGTGTGTGTATATGAATATGTGTATGTATATGCGTATATGTGTTTGTGTGTATATATATATACACACTGTGTGTGTGTGTGTGTGTATATTACACACACACACACATACACACACACACACACACACACACACACACACACACACACACACACACACAAAGTTTGTATTTAATTATGAAATACTGGCACCATATTTTTTTATCATTCTAGGCTTGGTACCCTCCATTGGCGTAGACAGGATTTTATATTGGGATGGGGGGGGGGGGGGGGGGGGGGGGGGAGACAACCCACACTATGTATATACATGTGTATGTATGATTTTATCAAATTTAATAGTTTAAAAAAAATGGCGTGGGGGTGGGGGCGTGTTCCCGTGGGCCCCCTCCCTACGCCACTGCAGAGGCGGCGCATGGCCGTACCACTTATCAAAGAGGCACTTTTATATTTGTTGTATCTCTCAAATTGTCCTTCACAAATGAATGTGAAAGAAGAGTCTAGCAACCTCGAGTCTTACCACTATTTTTTACACTGCCGCCCCTTCACTGGTACCGCCCTCGCCCCCTCACCCTTTTGAGCTCTAGTTTAGCTGGTGTTCGTCGTGGTTTCTTGTTTGCTGTATTATGTGCAATCGTAGAACATGTGCCGGTGGGGATACAGATTTGGAACAGATATGTTTAAAAAAACAAAAAACAATATTAGATGTCATATTTATCGAATACCTTAAATAACTGTCGCAGTCCCCAGGGATGAAGTGGTCACTGCAGATCCATAAAATTCAACTCACTAGAATAAAATTTTCGCTTTTCCAAAAACGCGTTCCAAGTCAAATGTGTGAAAAGGTCAGGTCCTGCCAGGGAACTGGGAACTGTATTAACGTGCCCATATCCCTAAGGTTCAGGCACGCCTACCCCGGACTCGGTCTCTGACTTCGCCAGTGGCAGATTCCGGGGCAGGAAGGGGGAAGGGAGTGGGGGAAGCAGTTGAAGTGAGGGGGACAATTTAGAAATGTGGATGGCATGACCATAGCCAAAAATTAATGGGGGGGGGGGGGGGGGCTAAATACATTTAAAACTTCAGAATGCACCATAAAAATAAAAAAAACATCAGGATGTATAATTTATACATTAATTTAGTTGGTGCTATTATCAGTCGGGCTGTCCTAAACCAATTAATTAGCTTTAAATGTATATATTTACATAACAAAATAACTTAAGCCCTGGAGGAAGAAGGGTTCGCAAGGCGGGGGGGGGGGGGGGGGGGGGGGGGGGGGGGGGGGGGAGGCCTCCTAACAGGCATTCTATTGGCCCAAACCGCCTACGCCCTAACGCACCCCAAAAGCACCCTACCACGGCGTCCTCGCCCCCCCCCCCCCCCCCCCCCACCCCAAGTTATCCATACAGCAGGTTAGGGCGATGTTTTACGATGTAAATGAACCAAGAAAAGAACGGAGGGAATGACAGGTAAGGATGAAGGTAGATGAAGATGAACAGCCCGCCAGTCGTCGTCCTGATGAAGTTGGTGGAAACGTATCTGTTGTCAGTGAAGATGCAGACAGCGGAAGTTGATCAGTACATTAACTCCGAAGGTGTCCCACAAAGCTCCCCAAGCATTCGCGAGCATCACACCCGAAGGGGTGCGTCACCTATACGGATGACAGGTCAGGTCAGGTCAGGTCAGGTCAGGTCATAGTGTTTTACATGCACATTCAGAGCCAGCTATTGTAGCGCACGCCTGTCCATTTGTTAATGTAGTGTTTCCTAGCTTTGGACATGAGTTCAGTGATGCCTAATGGTAGTGATTTAATTCTGTCAGTGCTGGTGATTGATAGTGCTGTTTTCGCTCCATAGTCTGCTACTTCATTGCCAATTATTCCTACGTGAGCTGGGACCCATTCGAAGACTACATTTAGTTTAAGTTGGTTTATTTCATGGAGTACATTGTGGATAGCTGCTATTATGTCTGGCCTAGTAGATTTATTTGTTTGAAGTGATTGTTTAGAGCTGAGACTATCAGAGAAAATGACGCTTTTAGTATATTTTTTAGTTTTAATCCAAATGAGAGCTTCATGTATGGCTGTCAGTTCTGCTGTATATACTGATAAGTTATCTGACAGCCTAGCATATTTAAATAGTTTAGAATGTCTGGATAGTTTTTCTTCTACTACTACTTTTTTAATTAGATGAGGTGTCTGGCAATCTACTGGCTGATTGACATAATATAATGCCACTGGTATGTTATCTATTCCTACTTCAGTTTCCATTTTGCTAGCTTTAGTGGCGAAAGAGTCATTACGGTTACGGTTGGTTTTAAATACCTGACCTGGTTTAGCTATTATAGGTGTGAGCTCCTGAACTGGGTGGTCTAGTTTAAGAGAATGAATTTTGAGAAGATGTTGAAGGTTACGGCGATACTTCAGTGGCATAATATTAAACTCGACTTCTAAGCTTTGTCCGCTAGTGTTTGATGGAACTTTAGCTATTATTCTAAGAGTTTGATTTTTAGTGACATCTAATTTATCTAACAGCTTGGGGTCGGCGCAACTGTAGGCTTGGGCTCCATAATCTATTCTGGAAAGTATGCATGTTTTGTAAACCATAAGCCTTGCCTCTGTTTGCGCTCCCCAGCTGGTACCTGAGATGGCTCTTAAAAAGTTTAGGTTTTTTTTTTTCGTTTTTTACTATGTCGTTGATATGTTCACTGAATGTTAATTTTGAGTCAAAGGTTACTCCCAGGAATTAAATTTGTTTAACTCGTGGAATTCTATTGTCACCTGATTTTAGTTGGTGGTTATCTGATTTATTGGTTTTATTAAAGAGCATATAGATAGTTTTAGTTTCTGAGAGTTTAATGCCCCAGTCCAGGGCCCATTTATTCAGTCTATTCATATCGGCCTGCATTTTGGTAAATAGAGTTTATATTGCATGTGCGCCAGATGGCTCAGTCATCGGCGAATAATGCTGTATTTAGTGGAGAAGCCTTCCCAACTTTTTCATTAGCGTTTAGTGCTTTAGTTATATCATTAATAAAAATGTTGAATAAGGTTGGTGAGAGGACCGAACCTTGTGTTATACCATTTATTATTTCAGTTTTATCTGAGTAGTGACCGTTAATTCTAACTGAGATTGATCTGTTATGGATGAAGTTGTTAATAAAATTAAACATGTTACCTTTGATTCCGTTACTTTGGAGTTTATTTAATAGACCTTGGCGCCAAACCATGCCGAAGGCCTTTTCAATATCTATGAAGATTGCTAAAACTTTATGAGATTTTCTAAACGCATCGTTGATACTATTTTGTAATCTAACTATTTGATCTATGGTAGAATGTTTAGTTCTAAATCCGCTTTGTACATTAGTTAAGTTAATTTTTAAGTAAGAAATTGTTGAGTCGTTTATTGATGATGGTTTGTAAAGATTTACACATGTGGCACGGTGTGTGTTATCGGTCTGTAACTGCCCGGGGGGGGGGGGGGGGGGGGGGGGAGGGGTGCATGGTCTTTTCCCGCTTTAGGAAGACTAAAGCATT